>NC_133655.1:189910396-189993377 GCF_009905375.1 Apium graveolens | reverse complement strand
TACTACAGGTTAAACTACTAGTACACACATACATACTACTCACTAGGTTATACTATGCTGCCTCTATATACATCTATACTCTAAAGTCACTGTCTCATATGTCCCTGACTCAGAACCCTGGTGGCACGTGACTCAACTCCTCCTGCAATGCCTCTAGCACTGCCTCGGTAAGTTCCAATGCTCTACGATATGTTGTCTCTGTACTAATATCCTGCTGTCTCAGATCCATAAGTTGTTGAGAACTAACTTGTGAATCTGACGTAACCTCTCCCTCAGTATGTAATCTGATCGTAATGCTCGGACGGGACCATCTGCCTGCGTCTCAAACAATCCAAGGATCTCTCTGGACTGGTTCTGCCATCGAACCATCTCCTCTCTCCGCCTGAAAACGCTGATAAGTAACTGTATGATGCTCACTAAGATCCGTGCTAGAACCTCGAGAAGGTAACGGCCCATCGACTACTATCTTGTAATAACCCCAATTTTTGGAAATTTTTGAAACCCTTATGAATAGTGATTTTGCAGATTATGCTGAATAAGAAAACTTTTCATGCCATACTGTGTAGGGGTTCTGTTAATGATATTCTGAGATTTTATTAGTACTCTATATGGTATATAAGTGTATGTAAAGATCATCAGAATCCAATTCCGACACTTTAATTTTTCCCGGAAATCTACTAGATACGGAAAGAATTGAGTATAAGGTAACAGGATAAAAAGGATTTAAATAAAAGGATTATAAGAGAGGATCATAAAGGATTAGAATGTATTGAGAAAGGTTAAGGAAACCCAAGTAATAAGATCCCAGGTATGATCCCTCAAACGATAAACGAAAACGAAAGTTAAGCGAACCGTATAACAGATCAGTGGTCAATAGGCAAACAATTAGGAAGTTAATCAAGGAGGTTAGGGATGATGAGGACATCCAACCAATGAGAAGAGGGCAAGTAAGAGATGATGACACAATAAGGTGATGCAAGCATGACATAGGGAAGGAGGAGGTGTGGTTGGTTTATAACCACACAAATATAAGGTTATTAAGGTAATTAACCAAAAACAAAACAAAAAAAACCAAGCTAAGCCAAACAAATCAAAAAACACAAAATCATTTCATTCTCATCATCTTGCTCTCGGCTTTTCTTCTTTTTCAA
Organism: Apium graveolens; assembly: GCF_009905375.1. Taxonomy (NCBI): domain Eukaryota; kingdom Viridiplantae; phylum Streptophyta; class Magnoliopsida; order Apiales; family Apiaceae; genus Apium; species Apium graveolens. The sequence continues at coordinate 189,992,226 of NC_133655.1, read as the reverse complement.
AGGAAGAAAAATTAAAAATCAAGTTCCAAGCATTGTTAAATCACAAGGTAATTATCTAAGGTTCCTTGTACATAGATATGGATATCCTATAAGTTTAAACTTCTAATTCCTTCACAATCTCTTCCAATAAATTAAGGAAGAAGATGGTGAATAGTAACCTTCAAGAAATAACTTTGGTTTTCTTGATTTTTATGAAAGTTCAAGGTAGCTTAAGCATAGATCAAGGCTTCTTTAGGCTTCCTAGCTACTCACATCACTTCAAGGAAGGTATATCATCTCCAAACCCTAGCTTTACATTGTATATTAGAATGATTTTGGTTATTATGTTAACAAAGTAGCTTAATGCTTGTTGGTTTAAAGTTTGGGTTGGAATGGTGGTGAATTAAATGTTGAAATCTTATGGTTTGGTTAAAGGATTTAAGTATAGCTAAATTCAAGTTTAAGAATAAGTATAAATTGTTAATGTTGAGTGTTGGGGCTGTTATGATGTAGTTTGGATGGAGTTTTGAATGGGTTGTGAATTAGGGTTGAATTGTGGTGGATTTGGAATGGTATAAAATTGGGAAATCGCGTAAACATAGCCATCGTAATATCCGATTTACTTTAGACTGCTTTTGTTCATAACATTAGGACCCGAGAGCTAGGTTTTGAACATTGCCATGATTAGATAGTTCATGTTACGAGCTTCGTTTTGATATGTAGTTCGTTTGATTCCGATGTACGGTTTAGGAGAAACGACCGTTTTAAGTAACGGCGTTTCGCGATCGAACCATTACCCCTCGCCTTACTTTGAAACATAGGTTAAAGACCTAAAAAGGGTTAATTAGTGTATGAAACAATTATGTTAAGTGTGTTAGGCAGTTGATAAGACACTCGCGAAGGAATCGCCTTAAAACTCATAATGGTTAAATTATTAAAAATGGTGGAGCCGAGGGTACTCGAGTGACTTAAGAGAATCAGTAAGCGCAAAGCGAGCGTTAGAGTCTAATTTGGTTAAAGTATAGATTTACAAGTGACTTTGGTTTAATTCCAACTCACATGTTGTTTATAGGTTACCAGACTCCTCCCAAGCCATTAATAACCCTCAGCTGCTCAGGCAAGTTTTCTACCCGTTATACTGTTGTTGTGATGTATATGTATATATGCATGATCTTGTGATAAATGCATATTTGTTATTAGCAAATTCTTGCGATATATTGTAGCATGTGATATGGTATATATGCATGCCTGTTTCATATTCTTGATTTATATATCTGTTGGTTCAAATGCTTATAGTTGCATAATACCTATGCTAGAGATAAGCGGTATTTGAGTTTACCCTTAGTATAGGGGATCAAAAGGTGAACATATTTCTAAACCGGGAGTCGATGTTCCCGAGTATAATATATATTTTATATATATATGGTTATAGTTTTAAAAACTATTAATCGAATAAGATTTATTCGATAACTTTATATTATTTTATTGAATATTATTTTGAATATTCATTCGAGGGCTTATGAATCAGTTATATTATTTAATGAATATTATTTGAATATTCAATTGAGGATGTATGACTCACTTTATTTTATTTAATGAATATTATTTATAATATTCATTCGAGGACTTATGACTCCTTTATATTATTTAATGAATATTACTTGAATATTCATCTGAGGACTTATGACTCCTTTTATTTTATTTATTGAATATTCATTTGAGGATCTATGACTCCGATTATTTGCTGAGATATATTCTTTATTTTATTAAAGAATAAGGTGTCAATAATCAAACTCATTTTTGATTATTCAAATAAAGATAGTACTTTCGAATAAGTATATCTTTGGTTATTTAATATTCGTTTCAAGTATAAGTTTTACAACTTCTACTTCAATTATTTTTATAAGGATTATCATTATGGGAATATTATTTAAATAATAATATTCAGATATTTTCTAATATATCGGGACTGATTTACTTTATTAAATCAGCAGTATTCCAAACACTTTTTAAAGTGTTTTTGAGTCTTCAAAATGATTTTTAAAAGTTAGAGCGGATCCCAAAACTCATTTTTACATTTAAGATCTTCCTTTCAAAGGGGATTTAAATATTCGCTCAAAACCTGGGGGATCCGGCTCAGTGGTGTATTTTACATTCGCAACATGGTTGCTGTTTTGATAAATTAATTGATTACTTACCCAACGTTCGGGAAGTAAGTCCATCTATTGAGTCGGCATAAGCAACATAGGCTCAGTGGGCGTCCATGATAGTGTAAGTGGCTCAGTGGGATTCCATCAAATGCATAAGTGGCTGAGTGGTAGTCCACCATAAGGTCCTATTGCGACCAGGGTGATGACCAGTGGGGAATTCATCCATCTACTAGTAGAAAAGGTTACTTATTGGTATCTTTGCCTGATCAGCAAGATATCAGGTTTATGCCAAAATTCTTTCCTTTCCAAATTTATTGGATATTGCAATTCTGTTCATACTTTACATGACAGAGGTTTTTAGGAAACGTATGTATATATATAGGTGTATATATATATCGGGACTTAATGAAGTATCTCGTAACTTCATTATTTATAGTGATATTCAAAGATTTAATCAATTCAAATCTTGTCTTGTAGTCTCATCTATGTGATGAACTGTTGAAAGCTCATTATAACTTGAACGGTGGTAGTTCAAGTAGTATTTGGAAAAGATATAAGTATATTGGAGTATCTTGTAACTTCATCTTTTAAACTTATATCTAGTAAATGATTATCTTATGCATAACAAAGATTTTCAGAAAAACGTTGAGACAAGGTTAGATATATGAGATCACCTTGCAACGATATTTTTATACAGTTATAAACTGGAACTCTGTGTATATTATACATGTCAGAGGATTTCAAGAATTGTGAAAAGTATATATATGTATATATATATACTGAATATTTTGCGACTTGGTCGCGTTAAGATATCAGCTTGGTTCATTTCTTTTGACCAACACTTTCATGAGTACTATGAGTATGCTCATATATTGTTAATCAGTATACATATTATTTTGGTGGGCTTGTTGCTCACCCTTGCTTTCTTCTTTCATCACACAACATCAGATAGATAAGATGAACAGGACCAAGCTCCCAATTCGCAAGCGGATAGGAAACGTTCCGGAGTTTCCTATAGGCGTTTATGTCGTTGTAGCTGAGGTAGGACCTACCAATAGGCTAGGCTTTCAACTTTTGATGTACCAGATTTATGTATATTTATGAATTGTAATAATGGCAAATAAATGTAAATTTATTCAGAAACCCTTTTAAGGTGTATTGACATATAATTGTGGAATAAAATGACTTGTTATTATTTTTGGATAATCATCTCTGAGACTATAACTTGTGGTGTGTGTTTTTATTGTGGGGTCACAGTACAGAGTAGTTGATTATTTATTAAGATTGGGTGTTATTAAGGGAAATGGAACTCGTGACAACCCGGATCCCCGACCCCGGATTTGGGGGTGTTACAGAAGTGGTATCAGAGCTAAGCGTTATAAACCTCAGAGATGATATGACGTTAAGATAATAAGTTCACTAAGATAATAAGAACTCTTGCCAAGTTCATAGTCGGGCTACCTAACGTAGTACTGACAGTTAAAACCCTTATGGGAACCCTTATAAATATCGTAATAGAAGCGTAGTTCGTTATCGTATATGGTAGCGGGACTCCGAACCCTGAGGTTGAGAAGCGACAGCGCGATGATGTTTTATTACTTATTGGAGATCAGATTGTGGATCCGATAGAGCGTCCTAACGCAGGACCCGATGATGTTCATATTGAGGATATAGCAGTTGAGGATGTTGTCCTAGAAGGGATTGTTGCTGAGGCGGATCCCGTGGGGGATCCTGAAAAGAATGAATAAAAGACCACTGAGGAATTGATAACCATGGTTAGGGAAACTACCAGAGGTAGGATTGGCCGGTCACTACCGGAGGTTCGTTCAAGTTTGTAAAGATAGTAGCCCCTTTAACGCGGCTTACTCGTAAGACTGAGAAGTTTGAATGGACAGAGAAATACGAGAAAAGCTTTTAACAACTGAAGCAAAGGTTGATTACGGCCCCTATGTTGGCATTGTCGGATGGAAAAAGGAGATTTTGTGATTTGTATTGACGCTTCGCATAAGGAATTAGGGTGCTCTTATACAGCACAACAAGGTACTCGCGTACGCGTCAAGAAAATTAAGGGAATATAAAATTCGATATCCCCACCCATGAGCTTGGGCTCGTGGCAATAGTTTTGCCCTAAAGATTGGAGGCACTACTTGTATGGAGAGAAGTGCGAGATTTACCTAAGCCATAAGTGCTCTAGTACATTTTCACGCAGAAAGAGCTCAATATGCGCCAAATGAGGTGGTTAGAGCTAATCAAGAATTATGATTGGGAGATTTTTTATCATTCAGGGAAAGCCAATGTGGTGGCTGATGCCCTTAGTAAAAAGGAGAGACTCAAGATAATAATGTCTTTGGGAGAGTTTATAAGAGATTTTGAGAAAATGGAAATAGAAGTGAAGGTAACCGGAGCCGGTACCGAAAAGCTGTTTGAGATTGCAATACAGACCAAATTTTTGGAAAAGAACATATTGTGCCAGAAAAAGTGATGAATGAAGGCAGAGAGCCAACAAATAGATATGAGATTAATATCGAGAAAGATGATAAGGGAATAATGAGGTATTCCTATAGAATTTGGGTTCCAAATGTTCAAGAGCTTAAAGATGAGATCTTAGATGAAAGTCATAGTTCAAGGAATAAGATTAAGGGTAAACCCTGAATGTGATAGTCAGGGAGGACGCCATCAAGATAGAAGGAACCCATAACATAATGAAGTGGAAAATGTGGATTTTAACGTATAAGATAACCCCAAGTATGGGAGAAGGATGAAACATTTCATACTAAAGAAACAGAAAGTCGAGTAAGGAAAGGAGACCCGAGACGGTACTCCTATACGGCAATTCATGGACCTGTCTAAAAAGGACTTAGACTATTATCCCCAACCACCACCTTGAGGAAACAATGCGGTAGGAAATTCTTTCATGACCTTTAAATCGCTAAGCTCTTAGAGTTCCAAGAAACAGGTTGACCCAGTCGGGGCAAGAGCCTGGCTAAAGGAAATATAGGAATCATTTGAGATTCTAAATGATTGATGAATCACAAAAGACTGTTTTGTCACTTACCCTCCTAAGAGAGAGGCCACCCGCTGGTGAAAGGCCAAGGAAGGCACAGAGCAAGAGATTATAATAAACTGATTTAAGTTCAGTCAATTGTTTTCAGGAAAGTACGTCCCAAGGTTATGGAGATAGTGTAAAAGCTTTAGAGCCAGAACAGAGGCAGACGAGTATGATGAATTATGAATCTAAGTTGTAAAAGTTATTAAGATTCGTTCTGAGGACACAAATCCAGAATGACGGGATGTTGAAATCAATGCTTATGTTGTGTTAGTTCATGAAATAATGATAAGAGAAAGGAAAATAAAAAGAAACTGAAGTGGAGTGGAATATAAAGGCAATAGAGTTTGAGGTATGATAAGGGAGTTGGGTATGAGGAAACCCTAAAGACTCGTAGCAATAGAAATAGAAAAGTATGCATTCGTCAGGATGAGGGTGATTCACCATGGGTTAAAATTGATGGGTGAAGGCATAAGAGATACATATATTTTATCCCCTGTAAGTTGGGAGGATTCGAGGAAACCTTGAGATAATTCGAAGGATAAATAATGAGACGCGGATAGACTGAGGAGACAAGGAAGTAAGAAATTAGGAAAATTGGATGAAGGAAGTGACCTTCAAGAATGTGAAGTGTAAGACCGGTGGCTCGATACCCAGAAAGGGAGACGCCAGGTATGAAAGATATCCCAACATTGAGGTGACTATTGAGATAAACAACGAAAGTAAATAAGGAATTATTAAGGAGAGGTTCACGTTGAACACGACCAACATCTTCCAGAACATCCTTGTTATCGTTATCAAATTAGGCAAGACAAGCGGATAACCGTTGTTATCTTTTGGAGGCCATATTGATTGACCCCCTTTTTAATACAGATGTTATGGTGAAATTAGACATATACTGTCGAGGTGGGAATGATTGAATAAGACACCCTTATCAGGGATATATGACTTGATTTATCCATGGAAGGATGCAGGTACCTTTTAAAGGTGGAATTAAGGATAGAACATCGGTAACTTAAAATGAATCCTAGGGGAATGCATAAAGGTTGGCATTTCACCCTTAATAGGGATAGTATGAGTTTTGACAGTATGAATTGGAAAGGATTAAGGTAACAACAACCTTTAAGAATCAGTGGAGAAATTTTTCAGAAGTATATAGACAATGGTTCTAGTATTAGTAAATGGTATTTTGATATGCCCTATATCTAGGGAATACAGGAGGAACGATTCAAGGATAACCTTAGAGGTTTTACAAGGAGAAAGGTAATATTAAAAATTCTCAAGAATAGAAATGTTGATAAAGGAAATATGACGTAATTATAATGATGCCAAGTGGGGCATGTGTTAAACCACGAGAAAGTATGGATCGAACCAGTAAAGGTCGAAATTGTTCAGGGCAATTAGGACTTAAGATAAAAGATGTTCTAAGTATGATTGAGAGTCAGTTGTGACAGTGATTAACCTCTAAAGACTGAGGCAATAACTTATGGAAAAATGTTGATATTTTTTTTTACTTATCTGATTTTAAGGAAAACATCTTCACATAAGCTGTGATTGAAATGAGGTGGAAAATTTATTTGGATGTGGTTAAAATGACATTGACTGTAAGGAAATTTTACTATCAGGAAAGGCCAAAGAGGTGGCCGACACTTTAAAGGTAAGAGGATAATTATAGGCGCTTGTGCCAAAGGAATACAGTGATGATGGTTAAAGCTATGAAGGTTGTATTATGGTTTGGAAGATTGACATTCCTTCTGATGACTGTGCAATACCCAACCGTAATACTAGTTGGTAAAGGTTTAATTCATGTAATCGCCATGAGCGGGCTATCTATCTTAGAAGGTCCTATCTTGAGAATAATCCAGGACCATGTTTCAAAAAGGACTAAACGAACCTTTGAGTTAAGTCTTCTATTGAAGGCATATGATTAAGAATGGTATTAACCTGCTATCGTTGCTTTGACTGAAACTCTTCTGCAATTTTATCTACTTCATATCATGAAAGTACGTCAGAGTTTGGAGTGTTCTTCATGAATTATGAATGGTAATTATGTTAAACTCCTTAGAAGAATTTGATACGACAGGTGTGGACTCCGTATGGTTAGCTATTAAGATTTCATGGAAAGTGAATGACGACAGTAGGTCAGTGGTGGACCATAGTAATGCAGCAATGATTCTGCGAGTAATGAGCTGATTACAACCGTGAGAGTTGTATTGGAATGGATGTTGAGATTGAGTACCACTAATCGGGTCGTGGTAATGTATAAGTTATCATTGATAGACTAATTAAGTAGAGTATCTACCTATTGAATATTTATTCCTTCTTATGAAAAGAGAGTCGTATTACTATATGAGGAAGGTTGAGGTGCAAGCATAGAATTCTTGTAACGATGATGTCTAGAATGAGATCCCAGATTCGATTTTCGATATCGAGGGAGTTTCAAAGGTGATTGTGTATAAGCTCGAGGAAGAGCATGGGTCCATAGAATGATGGACGGAATAGCAAAAATATTTAGGCATATGAAATACGATGCTATAATACTTGATGTTGATATAAATACATATATGTTTTGTTCTCCTATGACAAACCTCTATAGTTCAGAGGTAGGTTCCAAGCCAGATATTTTGTGGCAGTATATTTTTTTTATATTTACAATTCTCTTCAATTCGTTCTTTTCTCTTCTTTTCATTTCATATAAACTGAGAAGAACAACCCTTCCAGAAGGGGAGGTATTGCCGAATGACTATCTATCTGTGTGATAGAAGCCGAGTAGGATACCAGCTATTGTTTAATTACTTGTCAAGTACTAAAGGCTGGCCACCTTCTGTACTAACTATGCAATGTAACAAGTGTTCATGATCATAGTGATCTCTCAATGAATTCTTTTACTTCTATATGATGGATCAAGCTTTCAAAAATAGAAATAGCTGAAAAAGGAGTAGTAAAGTTGTGGTAGTATTCGGAATGGAAACACATTCGTGATACTAAGGTTGACGTGGTTATTAAAAGGTTATAGAACGCTAACGAGCAAATGTATAACCAGTATAATATTAGGAACGGATGGTAGTAGCCCAAGATGGACATAAGAAGTATGTTGATTTGACACGAAAGGACAAAGAATAGGAAGTAGGGGACCTAGTGTTTTTAAAAGGTATTCCCTTGGAAACCCTTGGAAAGGATTGATGAGATTCGGAAAGAAAGGAAAGCTAAGTCCACAATTTGTCGGACCCTTGGATATACTAAAACATATTGGGAAGTTAGCATACGAGCTAGCCCTACCCCCGAACCTGTAGCAAGTTCATAACGTGTTCCACGTATCAATGTTAAGGAAGTGTAATTCGGATGCCAGATAAATAAGGGCATATGAGCGCATAGACATGCAACCCGACGTAACCTATATGGAGCAACCAGGAAGGGTTATAGAGTGAAAAGGAACAAGTGCTTAGGAGAAGGGTTATCAAACTAGGTAGAGTTTGGTGGTAGGACCACAATGTGGGAAAATTTACTCGAGAGCTAGAAAGTGCAATGCTAAGAGAGTATCCCTATTCATTTTCTATCTGATTCCGGGACGGAATCCTTTTAAGGAGGGGAGACTGTAATAACCCCAATTTTTGGAAATTTTTCAAACCCTTATGAATAGTGATTTTGCAGATTATGCTGAATAAGAAAACTTTTCATGCCACACTATGTAGGGGTTCTGTTAGTGATATTCTGAGATTTTATTAGTACTCTATATGGTATATAAGTGTATGTAAAGATCGTCAGAATCCAATTCCGAACACTTTGATTTTTCCCGGAAATCCACTAGATACGGAAAGAATTGAGTATAAGGTAACAGGATAAAAAGGATTTAAATAAAAGGATTGTAAGAAAGGATCATTAAAGGATTAGAATGTATTGAGAAAGGTTAAGGAAACCCAAGTAATAAGATCCCGGGTATGATCCCGCAAATGATAAATGAAAATGAAAGTTAAGCGAACCGTATAACAGATCAGCGGTCATTAGGCAAACAATTAGGAAGTTAATCAAGGAGGTTAGGGATGATGAGGTTATCCAACCAATGAGAAGAGGGAAAGTAAGAGATGATGACACAATAAGGTGATGCAAGCATGACATAGGGAAGGAGGAGGTGTGGTTGGTTTATAACCACACAAATATAAGGTTATTAAGGTAATTAACCAAAAACAAAACAAAAAACAACCAAGCTAAGCCAAACAAATCAAAAAACACAAAATCATTTCATTCTCATCATCTTGCTCTCGGCTTTTCTTCTTTTTCAAAGGAAGAAAAATCAAAAATCAAGTTCCAAGCATTGTTAAATCACAAGGTAATTATCTAAGGTTCCTTGTACATAGATATGGATATCCTATAAGTTTAAACTTCTAATTCCTTCACAATCTCTTCCAATAAATTAAGGAAGAAGATGGTGAATAGTAACCTTCAAGAAATAGCTTTGGTTTTCTTGATTTTTTATGAAAGTTCAAGGTAGCTTAAGCATAGATCAAGGCTTCTTTAGGCTTCCTAGCTACTCACATCACTTCAAGGAAGGTATATCATCTCCAAACCCTAGCTTTACATTGTATATTAGAATGATTTGGGTTGTTATGGTAATAAAGTAGCTTAATGCTTGTTGGTTTAAAGTTTGGGTTGGAATGGTGGTGAATTGAATGTTGAAATCTTATGGTTTGGTTAAAGGATTTAAGTATAGCTAAATTCAAGTTTAAGAATAAGTATAAATTGTTAATGTTGAGTGTTGGGGCTGTTATGATGTAGTTTGGATGGATTTTTGATTGGGTTGTGAATTGGGGTTGAATTGTGGTGGATTTGGAATGGTATAAAATTGGGAAATCGCGTAAACATAGCCGTCGTAATGTCCGATTTACTTTAGACTGCTTTTGTTCATAACATTAGGACTCGATAACTCCCTGCTAGGTTTTGACCATTGCCATGATTAGATAGTTCATGTTACGAGCTTCGTTTTGATATGTAGTTCGTTTGATTCCGATGTACGGTTTAGGAGAAACGACCGTTTTAAGTAACGACGTTTCGCGACCGAACCATTACCCCTCGCCTTACTTTGAAACATAGGTTAAAGACCTAAAAAGGGTTAATTAGTGTATGAAACAATTATGTTAAGTGTGTTAGGCAGTTGGTAAGACACTCGCGAAGGAATCGCCTTAAAACCCGTAATGGTTAAATTATTAAAAATGGTGGAGCCGAGGGTACTCGAGTGACTTAAGAGAATCAGTAAGCGCAAAGCGAGCGTTAGAGTCTAATTTGGTTAAAGTATAGATTTACAAGTGACTATGGTTTAATTCCAACTCACATGTTGTTTATAGGTTACCAGACTCGTCCCAAGCCATTAATAACCCTCAGCTGCTCAGGCAAGTTTTCTACCCGTTATACTGTTGTTGTGATGTATATGTATATATGCATGATCTTGTGATAAATGCATATTTGTTATTAGCAAATTCTTGCGATATATTGTAGCATGTCATATGGTATATATGCATGCCTGTTTCATATTCTTGATTTATATATCTGTTGGTTCAAATGCTTATAGTTGCATAATACCTATGCTAGAGATAAGCGGTATTTGAGTTTACCCTTAGTATAGGGGATCAAAAGGTGAACATATTTCTAAACCGGGAGTCGATGTTCCCGAGTATAATATATATTTTATATATATATGGTTATAGTTTGAAAAACTATTAATCGAATAAGGTTTATTCGATAACTTTATATTATTTTATTGAATATTATTTTGAATATTCATTCGAGGGCTTATGACTCAGTTATATTATTTAATGAATATTATTTGAATATTCAATTGAGGATATATGACTCACTTTATTTTATTTAATGAATATTATTTATAATATTCATTCGAGGACTTATGACTCCTTTATATTATTTAATGAATATTACTTGAATATTCATCTGAGGACTTATGACTCCTTTTATTTTATTTATTGAATATTATTTTGAATATTCATTTGAGGATCTATGACTGCAATTATTTGCTGAGATATATTCTTTATTTTATTAAAGAATAAGGTATCGATAATCAAACTCATTTTTGATTATTCAAATAAAGATAGTACTTTCGAATAAGTATATCTTTGGTTATTTAATATTCGTTTCAAGTATAAGTTTTACAACTTCTACTTTAATTATTTTTATAAGGATTATCATTATGGGAATATTATTTAAATAATAATATTCAGATATTTTCTAATATATCGGGACTGATTTACTTTATTAAATCAGCAGTATTCCAAACACTCTTTAAAGTGTTTTCGAGTCTTCAAAATGATTTTTAAAAGTTAGAGCGGATCCCAAAACTCATTTTTACATTTAAGATCTTCCTTTCAAAGGGGATTTAAATATTCGCTCAAAACCTGGGGGATCCGGCTCAGTGGTGTATTTTACATTCGCAACAAGGTTGCTGTTTTGATAAATTAATTGATTACTTACCCAACGTTCGGGAAGTAAGTCCATCTATCGAGTCGGCATAAGCAACATGGGCTCAGTGTGCGTCCATGATAGTGTAAGTGGCTCAGTGGGAGTCCATCAAATGCATAAGTGGCTGAGTGGCAGTCCACCATAAGGTCCTATTGTGACCAGGGTGATGACCAGTGGGGAATTCGTCCATCTACTAGTAGAAAAGGTTACTTATTGGTATCTTTGCCTGATCAGCAAGATATCAGGTTTATGTCAAAATTCTTTCCTTTCCAAATTTATTGGATATTGCAATTCTGTTCATACTTTACATGACAGAGGTTTTCAGGAAATGTATGTATATATAGGTGTATATATATATCGGGACTTAATGAAGTATCTCGTAACTTCATTATTTATAGTGATATTCAAAGATGTAATCAATTCAAATCTTGTCTTGTAGTCTCATCTATGTGATGAACTGTTGAAAGCTCATTATAACTTGAACGGTGGTAGTTCAAGTAGTATTTGGAAAAGATATAAGTATATTGGAGTATCTTGTAACTTCATCTTTTAAACTTATATCTAGTAAATGATTATCTTATGCATAACAAAGATTTTCAAAAAAACGTTGAGACAAGGTTAGATATATGAGATCACCTTGCAACGATATTTTTATACAGTTATAAACTGGAACTCTGTGTATATTATACATATCGGAGGATTTCAAGAATTGTGAAAAGTATATATATATATGTATATATATATTGAATATTTTGCGACTTGGTCACGTTAAGATATCAGCTTGGTTCATTTCTTTTGACCAAGACTTTCATGAGTACTATGAGTATGCTCATATATCGTTAATCAGTATACATATTATTTTGGTGGGCTTGTTGCTCACCCTTGCTTTCTTCTTTCATCACACAACATCAGATAGACAAGATGAACATGACCAAGCTCCCAATTTGCGAGCGGATAGGAAACGTTCCGCAGTTTCCTATAGGCGTTGATGTCACTGTAGCTGAGGTAGGAGCTACCAAAAGGCTAGGCTTTCAACTTTTGATGTACCAGATTTATGTATATTTATGAATTGTAATAATGGCAAAGAAATGTAAATTTATTCAGAAACCCTTTTAAGGTGTATTGACATATAATTGTGGAATAAAACGACTTGTGATTATTTTTGGATAATCATCTTTGAGACTATAACTTGTGGTGTGTGTGTTTATTGTGGGGTCACAGTATAGAGTAGTTGATTATTTATTAAGATTGGGTGTTATTAAGGGAAATGGAACTCGTGACAACCCGGATCCCCGACTCCGGATTTGGGGGTGTTACATATCTCATCCATGAACTCCTGCTGGGGAAACTGGTATACCCCGGGAATAGGGGCATAAATAGCTAAAGGGGAAGGAAATAAGACTGGCTGCTCCATAGGTGCATACACTGGTGGCTCTACCTCTGGCTCCATCTGTGGAATATCTGGAATCTCAGGCTGCGGTACTGGAATCTGCGGCTCTAAATCATCCCACTGTGGAAGATCAATCATATCAGGAACGTCAAACATCGGAAACTCCAAAGGTGGAAAGTCAGACATCTCTGGCTCAAAATAAGGGAAATAATCAACAAAGTCTGGTACCTCTAGTGGAGGTGGTATCTCCGGTGCCGGTCCGGGTGGTAATGGAGGAGGTGGTGGCAATGGAGGAAAAATCTGCACTGATGCTTGGGCTAGTATTGGGTCTGACTCAGTCCGCTCTGACGAAGAAGCCATCTAATAATATACCAAAGAAAAGAAAAGGTCACTAAATAATCCTAAGATTTATACTTCCCTATTCTAATCTAACCTAAATCCTAACACTATTCTTCCTAATCTGACTATTCCTATCTTATATGATCTCTCTATCCTATCTTAATCCTAATATTCTTGTTTTCAGGGACCAAACTTACAGCTCTGATGCCAAACTGTAACGCCCTCCAGACCCGGGGTATAACTCTGGGGTTACGAGCTAATCACCAAACCTGTACAAGCTTATTAATAAATAATAAAGAAATGAAACTAAACCCCTTAACAACTACCAGGACCTTTTTAGGTTGAAGTATGAAAACAAGAACCACTAACTACTTTTATTACAAACCAACATTTAGAATCTCATAAACTCTCTTTATTACAAACCATTGTCTAACTCATTTTAAACTAAGTTCAGCTTTTATTCAAACACACATACTATCTATCAACACTCCACCTGCTCGGGCAACTCAAAGCTTTCTTCCTGGATTGGGATCAACACCTTGGGTATAAGAGGATCCCGAGGCTTGACCCGCTTCTTTACCACTCGTGTCCTGACGGGTTTCATATTCCTTCTTAACTGAAAACAATAAGATGAATAACAACAAAAAGGGGTGAGCCAAACATTGCACAACAAGACTATAAAATATACACAATGTTAAAATAATATAACTGAATCCGTATCCCAGGTATATCTGCAAAGATATAACCTCATAAGAATTAAAAGAAGGCCATTGCTGGAGAATTCAAACGAACTACACTGGACTCAAGTTCGCAGCTATACCCTACTGATCAGCCAGGATACAGTGCAGATCTATATCTAACTATATAGATCCCGTCGGGCACCCATGCACTATGGCCCGTTTCAAGGATCCGGTTATGTCCCAGTCCTTAGGATTAAGTAAACTTAATCCCCAAAAGTAATGTTATCCAGTCCTTGGAATAGCAACTGGAACAATCAGTATACTTTGATATATTCTAATCACCAGAATATATCAATAATTGTGAGTAACAATTGAAATATGAATAATAAATTCAAATGAAAAGAATAATTCAAGAATCAAACTAAGATATGAATAAAGGAATTAAAGTAATGCGAATGTAATAAGAATTTGAAGAGAATATCACTATTATGGAAAATAGAATAGAGGAGAAACTTGCCTTCTGTGCGACTTACTGCAATTAAATCACTTCCGTCTATCCCCTACTTGACCTGCCTTGCTGGCTTAGTTTCTGTTAGCAAAATAGACTGGTTAATTCATTTTGTACTTCGGTTGCACCTTAAATCAACTTCATTTTGATCCTACTATCTACCCATACGCTTATCACCGACTCGAATATTACATATAAGCAAGTAAGACTCGATTAACCACATAATACACCTAAGCACATAAGCACATAATCATTTTTATAGTTAAAATAATTTTTAGAATCGAAATCGACTCGCTGATTGCTCCGTTGATCACCTTCTGCTTCATTTCCCATTTTTCCGGAATTTTTCGAACTCGTCTCGGCACGCATTTCGATTGATAATCAAGCAATCAATAAAGTCAACTAATTTCGAGAAGAAATTAGGTCTTCATATTATTTTTAGTGAAAAGAATTCATTTTACTGAGTCAACAGGCTTTCGTTTCGCTCAATTCGGACTAACGGTTGAAATATAATCAATTAAACACTGGTAATTCAATTTATTATTCAATATAAATAATTATTGCTAATTTTTAAATCCCAAAATAATTTTTAAATAATTATTTAAGAAAATAAAAGTCAAAAATATTTTTTTTATAATTTTTGGAGTTAAAATGAAGAAGTTATGATTTATCGAAAATTATGTGACTAATTATCGAAATAATCAATCACTTTTTTAAAATCTTTAATAAATAAATAACTAATAAATAATTAATAAATAATTATTTACTAATTTAAAATAATTAATCCCTAATTATTAGGATTAACCACAATTTATTACAAATATTTACAACTCATCGTTATTTATTTGATTAGATCGATTATTTACAAATAATCAATCGATTTAATTAACTGATACGCTATTTATCGAATAACTACGAATTACTTGAATTATAAATCAACTCAACGATCAATTACTCGCATAATTACGAACTACGCACTATTCCCGAATACTATCGAACTAATATATTATTATTGGAATTTAAACGATTCGTTAATCAATTAATTATCGGTATTTAATTATACGATACGAACAATTACTGCAATATTATTTGAATAACTAACGCTCGAATAATAATTCTCATTATCGAATCACTACTCGTAATATTAACTAATTATCGAATTATTAATCATATTATTTAATTATTTTTAATCCTTATTTATTAATTAATTACCTAATTATTAATTAATTACCTAATTAGTAATTAATTAGATAATTAATAAATAATTAGATAAATAATTAATTAATTAATTAAATAATTACATACGAATTTATAATTTAACAAAATAATTTAGAAATTCATAATACTATTTTTTTTCAGAATTTATATCTAATATTTATTGGATTTTTAGAATTATTATAAATTGATTTTTAATATACTAAAATATAAATAAATAATTAATTAACTAATCAGAAACACAAAAACAAAATCAGGGTTTGGGTTTTTAGGATTAAACCCGGGTCGTTTCCGGGTTGCAAACCGGGTCGAACCCGGGTCGCGAAGAACAGCCGGAATCTGGCAATTCTCCGACAACGACGGCCGGAACCGGCGAAACAACGACGAGGCAATAATCGCGATTCCAAGCTCGTTTTTCAGCGTTTCTGAGGCACAGCAACACAACGACGTTCCCTCTGCTGTTTCCCCTTCGTTTCATTGTCCCCGACGCCACAACCATGAAGAACAGCCGCCATCGACGGCGGTTTTCCGGCGAACACAAACCCGGAACCAACCTCGACAAAACCGGTGCCAATCGACTCACAAAACGACGATCTATACATCTATACTAACAGAATCATCAAACAAACAACCAAAAATGAAACCCGAATTCAAGAACTTAAACCCGAAAATATAAATTTCTATTCGATCAATCAAACACGAAAAACAACTACATAATCGAAAACTAGAGATCATAAGCTTCAAAACGAGTACTTACACTAACGATTTGGACTCCAGAATCACCTTCAAAATCAGCATTGATTCTCTGCTTGTTCTTCACCAACACAAACCCCAATTCCTCTTCTGAATTTTCTTTTTATTTTTCCGATTTTTATTTATAATTAACTGAAAAATTAATAGTAAATCAGGTATTTATATTTATGAAAATAATACCCCTAAATAAAATTAAGGGTCTAATTACACTCCTAATAAAAATATTTGGCCCCAATTTTTATAATTTTTGGGTATTAATATTGAATTTTTAAATATTCAATAAATACAAAATAAATGCTAAAAATTCCCAAAAATTGTGAATATTACAAAAATACAAAGAAAAATGGTATATGATAATTTCATGATCATATAAAAAATAAAAATGTGATTTTTGTGGGGTTTTTGGTACCCGAAGGTGCCCGGAAAAGTCGTTTTTCGCGAAAAAGGTCAATTTGTAAAACGTCTAGGGGTTCAGAATAGCGCTATGGTATAGGGCATTTTTGGCAAAATAGGGCCAATGATTTTGTTTGAAATACGGGCATTTAAAACATGGTTTTGAGCTGTACGGGTTTTGATATAAAATATCTAACTTGCAATAAAACACTCCATAAATATCCAAAACATGTTTGGATCAAAACAGGTAACACGTAACACGTAGCAGTTAGGGTTTAATGACTCAACACATTTAATCACATATAAATGACATATTAATACACATATTTTATTATAATTATGATATAGTACAACGTAAATTTCCCAGTCGTTACATCAGATGTCCGGAAGTAATTATGAAAGCATGAAAATTCCCATCCTGAAGAAACCTGATTATTCTACATGGAGAGTAAAGATGTTGATGTTCCTGGAAGCTATTGATGATGCATATGTTGACATCATCAAAGTTGGACCTCCCTATCCTATGAAGTCTGTGTCCATGACAACAGATGTTCCTGGACACTATATTAGGAAAGAAAAATCAGAATGGTCAGATTCTGAGAAGGCTATAATGCTTTAGGACGCAAAAGTCAGGAATATTCTGCACAATAGTTTGGACAATGTGATGTCCAGCAGGGTGATTTCCTGCAAGACTACAAAAAAGATATGAGATGCCTTAGAGATACTGTGTAAAGGTAAATGGCAATAAAGAAGAACAGAAGAGCTATTCTTGTGCAAGAATATGAGCAATTTGATGCCAAGGCCGATGAGTCAATTACTGACATCTATGATAGATTTCTGACACTACTGAATGATCTATCATTGGTTGGAAAAGAGTATGATAGAGAAGACCAAAACACCAAGTTTCTGAGAGTTCTTTCAGAAGATTGGGATACTCAAGCCTCAATAATCAGGCATCAATATGATCTTGATATACTGACTCTGGATGAAGTGTATGGGATGCTGAAAACTCAAGACTTGGAGATCTCACAAAGGAAGAATAAAAAGGGTCAGAAGATGAAGGTTGTGGCTCTTGATGATGAGACTCATAAGGAAAGGAAAAGATAAGTGATAGGTCAAGAAGAAGAAACATAGTGGAAGAGTAAGATCTTGATGGATCATCAGACCCTGACATATATACTGATGAGGATTCTAAGATCGAACTAGATGATCCTCAAGTTGTTAGAATGGCTGCAATGCTGATTAAAGGTTTTCGAAGGATAAGGTTTATAAAACCAGAAAGGAAAGGTGGTTTCAACAGAAAATTCTCTGGAGATGACAAAGGCAAGTTCAGAAAAAATGATGGACAGTACACCAAGGGAAAGAAGTTTGACAAGACCAAGATGACTTGCTACAACTGCAATGAAAGGGGACATCTGGCTACTGAGTGCCCTAAGTCAACTGGAAAAGCTTTGTTCACAACAAACTCTAACAATGATTGGATGGACTCATTATGAACTGATAATGATGATGAATGATATACACTTATGGCAATGCATGGAGAGGATACTTCAAGAACTGATAAGGTACCTTCAGTTGTATTCCCTGTTAATACTAATAATTTTTCTGAACTGAAAACTTTCTTGTACTCTCTGCATGTCACTTTTAAATGTAAGATTATTGAATGTGATTGTTTGATTGCTAATAATAAAAAGCTTAGAGAAAGAAATGATTTCCTAGAAGCTGAGTTAGTATCATGCATGAGAATAAAAAGCATGTAAAAAGACCCAACAATATAATGAAACTCAGATAAACATCAAATATGCCAGACTAGAGAAAGTTCTTGAGAAAGAAAGAGAAGTGATTAAAACATGGATGATTTCAGGAAGAAAAGTTCATAGTTTCATCAGTGATAAGAATTATAAATAATGTCTAGGTTATAATAAATTTACTGATAGGAATATCAATAAGGCTATTAATAACACTACTCATGTTAAGTTTGTAAAAACTGATGAAAATGTAGTGAAGACTGTTTATGAAGTTGGTTCTACCTCTAAGAATCCTGATAAGAAGAAATTTGAACCTAGAGTCTCTGATAAAAAGAAAAAAGAGCCTAAAATACAAGAAAAAACAAATATATAGGACTTCTTTCTAAAAGTCATTTAGACAAGAAAATTTGTGAGGTAACTGTTAGGACTCACAAATCTAGGTCTAAGCGAGGTAGAAATGGTAAACAAGGAATAAATAAGGCAAGAAACTATAAGTATATTCCTGATGCTCCTAGGAAAGCTTGTTTTAACTGTGGAAATACTAATCATATTGCTATTTCAGGAAGCCTAAAAAGAAAGTTACTAAGATTCCTGAGTCTGATTTTAGTGGTAGATCAATTCTTTATAAACCATGGAACCCTTGTTCTCATTCTAGTAGCAGTTGGCATTCTGTTTACACTTTTAAAGATTATCATAGTCTGTATCACAATAATTATGATCCTTTACCTAAATTTAATAATTTGTTGTTTTAAATAGAACTGCTAAACTGAATGTGCACATATCTTATAGAGTTAAAACTATCAAGACAAATCCTGATGGAGCAATTCCTGATGGTTCAACTACTGACAAGAAGTATTCAACTGCAAAAATACATAAGATTTCCAAAAGGACCCAATAAGTGCAAGTTCTTAAAAATTCTAACTGATTGCCATATTTCTGATTACAGGGAAACAAGAAGAATGTGCTTGTTTTGGACAATGGTTGTTCTGCATATATGACTCGCTTACTCTCCTAGGCATCACAAGTATCTATCAATACTTAATCTCATATCATTCTAATCATCACATAGATGTCATAAGCTTTTATCTACCCTTCGTTTTACCCAAATCCGATTTACGGATTGAAAGTTACAGCAAAAATCGTCAATCAATAATCACATAGGCATATAACACATCAATCAGATAGCACGTAGCACATAGCACACAAGATATTCAATCAAAATAATTTTCAAAGAAGATTCGGGATCAAAATGATTTTCCAGATATTTATTACGAATTTTTGAACATTTTTCGGAATTAAAATGGGTCTCCGAATCATTTTACAATTAAATAACAGGGTTTGAATGCCCGAATCTGACTTCAAAATAATTTAATACTAATTATCGAGCTTTGAAAATAATTTAAAATAATATTTTAAAGCTCGAAACTATTTTTCTGAATTTTTAAATCAGAAATAAATAATTAAATCTAATTATTGAATCAATTAAAATTAATTAATGATTAATTAAAATAATTAAATAAATAGTTTTCTGATTTTTAAAATAATAAAGAAATCATTTTTAAAATAATTTAAAACATAATTCCTTTTTTGTAAGTTTTTAAAACAGACATCTCAAATTTGCAAAGTTCAGAAACCTTGGGGCTTTAAATTGTAAAAACACAATTTCGGAAACGGTTTTTGAAATAAACAGATCAAAACTGGGTCTATTCCGGGTCCAAGGTCGACCCGAACGGGTCAATCAAGAACATGGAAACCCGCCGGAAAAACGCATACGCAGATTCCGGCGAGCCCAATTCGAGCAAATCCCGAATCGTTTGGTGAAATCCTTTACAGAAACACACTCATGATTCTCCCAGAAACTCACAGCTGCGCTCTGTTCTTATTCGTAACCTGGGACCGTGTTTTCCGGTGAAAACACCATTAAAATCGGCCGGATTTAGAGCTTTTCCGGTGATGCCTTACAGGAATTAAACATAGCAACTAAGCACTTGATTTACTCCGTTTCGACAAGTACATCTTATTCATACCTAGAATCCACCAATTTAAAAATCCCAAATCAAATTAAGAACATTCAAATAATTAAAACCCTAATTTCTTTAATCCGAGAATTAAACACACTTTTCTACATGTTATTGAACTCCAAATTTGACATATAATATACCAAAATGACCAGGAAGAAAAGATGAAGAACAAAAATCCATAATTTAATCTTTAATTAATTTGAAATAAAACAATTAAATAAGAAAATTACCTCAATTTATGCACCAAAATAGTTGATTGATTGAGGAAGAGCTTTTTGAGAGCTTCGATTTGATATATGGCATGCTCGAATCGGAGTTCGGTAACGTCTTCGTTTGTGCGTTTGATTATGAAGAACGCGACGTTTAAATAGGGTTTTCTCTGTATTTTACTGGTTTTTACTGTTTGATTATGAATATACGAGTAAAATAAAATAAGAAAAGAGCTATTTATATTTATGGAATATTGGTCCGTGTTGGATCGTATTGGATCGATAATTAGTTACTTAGCCGCTAAGTAACTGCAAAAATGATCCGATTTAATACCCGTATTGGATAATTATTCAAACCGGATTTCTTATAAAACACTTTATACGAAACTAACATAATATTATCCCCTCTTTCGAGAATACGGATTTTGTTGCTTTATCGAAATGATTATCGTATCGAATTGTAATCCAGATCGAAAAAGTTAAAACACGGAAAATATTCGGAATTACCATATTAGGTTAGGGAGGCATTTTTGGAAGAGTTTCAGGTTGTAAAAACATAAAAACGGTTGAAGTTGGAAGATTCCCGGCTTTATAAAATGGTTTTGTAATTATTTAGAAAATAAATAATAAATTTATAAATAATTTAAAATCATATAACAATCCAAAAATTACCAGAAAATATCACAATTATCTATATTTTATTCTGGATATAATAAAATTAACATAGTCATATCCTATCACATATAAATATCTAAATATTATTATCAATCATCAGATAATTCACCAAAAATTCACATAATAATCACACAATAATCATTTATTGATAAAAAAATTACACGCTATGTCCCGGATATTACAAGAAGAGGCGGAACGACACCTCCGTGCAACTCTAGAGCTGCAAGAGGATATTATTTCTCTAGCAGTCTCTATGTCACGCATCTTCCATCGCCGAGTGATGCAGAGGGAGAATGATGCAAAGAAGGCGAAGAAGGAATAGCTCTAGCTTTTAGGAGTTAGGATTAATTTCATCTTTAAAATTTCTTGTATTTCCATTATTGTACTTAAGTCTTATTATTAATGGAAATCTTTTGTTGATTATTCTTCTATTCGACTTATAATATGACTATTCATCTTTCCTTTGATGTTTGCATTTGTGGATAATGTTTGATTTTATATTTTTCTGTTTAACATTACATATTTCACATGTGCACAATTAATTATTCTCAAGTTATTTCAATATCAACGAACAGATCAAGAACACAGGCTTCGAGCAGAAATCAGATGATTTACACAGTGTCTTCTCATAAAAAAGTGGTATTGTTTATACTGGTTTTTCATTTGAAAAAAAAGGTAAATGGTTGATGATTTTTCAAATCAATTTTAAATCTCTTATTGATTTAGCAAAACGGAAGGATACTTTCAGGAGAGGTACAGTTTTCCAAATCCTGACACTATGGAATAGGGCACATCCAACCCTATTCCTGACCAAAGTGTTTCTTTTTCATCACTTAAATCTAAATACTATGTCACCTCTGATTCCTCCCAAAAGGATTCAGTTGTCAAAACAAAACCAATAGCTAGGACTGATGTGTCTCAGAGAAAATTAGGTTCAAAGATTGGTTCACATTCACCTAAATTATTGAAGAAACAAGGTGGAGAAAGGAAAAAAAATGTTTCATCATTAACAAGCATTAAGGAGAATGTAGGTAGAAAGAGAAGGAAATCTACAACTTGTGTTAAGCTGGTAGATGAGTCATCAGACACTGAGAGTGATAGTTTCAAGATGCCTTCTAGACCAGTGGAGGTTACTGGTGTTATTGCAGAAGAAGACCAAATTTCAATTGCAGCTGCTAAGCCTAAGAAAATGAGACTGTTCAAGGCAGTAGAAAGAGTTAAAAAGCAAACAGATGGTCTTAATATATTGGCTGACATTGCTCTAGATCAGGAATCTACAAATCCTGACAAGTCATTATCAAATCCTGACAGGTCTCAAGCAATTCCTGACATGATAGTGTCAAATTCTGATCAGACAATTATTGATTCTCAAACAGCCAAAATTGTTGAAATTGCTAAGGAAGTTGGTTTGCAGAATTCTGTAAGGAGAAAAGAAAAGACTTCAACAGTTTATGTTAGCAAAAAGACCAAACTTCAACTGTAATATCTGGGAAAATTAATTGAATATTTTGTAATAATTAAATAAATATTATGTGTTTACATGAGTTTAAAATGATTATTGCCAAGTTGTGACATGTTATACTTGTTATCAATGGCCCCGCAAGGACCAGAATTTTTTTCGATTAATTGTATGTGTTTAAAATGCATTTATATGAATCGATCCACAATCTAGACGCGTGTTTATTAGCGTCTTTACCGAGGTACTGGTTTTCTCTCGTTTTATGTGTGTTTGCATGCATTTTAAGTATTTTCGGGGTTTTCTGTTAATTTAGAAAATGTTTCGGATTCTAAAAAATAAACGGACCGGGACCCCACTGGGACGTCAAATCCCACAAAATTCATATTTTTATTTTTATCAAATTATTCGTATTTCAAACATCCATATTTTTTGCATTTTTAAATTATTCATAATTTTTGGGAAATTTTGACATAAATTTTATATTTATTTGATTTAAAAATTATTTCCCATGATTATTATTTTTGGGTCTAATTATTTTAATTAGGGGATAAAAACACCCTTATTTGATTTTGGGGCATTTATTTTCTGTTAATATAAATATCAGATTTTTCTTATTTTTATTTTATTTTTATTTTCAGAGGTATCCTAAATAATAATAAAATAGAAATTAGAAAGTGGGGGTGAGAAATTGTTCTTGCACATAAATTAATCCTCTGATCTGTTCTTGAATCCGTTCGTGTTAGGTCCCAATTTGTTTGTAGAAGGGGGGGGTTGAATGCAAACAATACCGTTTAATCGAATAAAATGCGGAATAAAATTGTGAAACAAAATTCAAGTTAAATAAAACTTTTATTAAACTTGAAAGGTGTTACAACTACGGTATCGGTTACAAGGGATTAATCTCAAATCAATTATTACAACTCTAGAATAAATTCGACATGAACTTTTTCTATTTTTGTAATTAAAAGATCAAATGCTAAATGCGATTTGAGATTAAGTTCTAGGGATTTTAATCCGCTAGATTGATACACAAGAACAAGATAAGTATTTCTAGTTGATTGGATTTAACTTTACAATCTAGAAATTGATCTTGAAGTTGCAGATGAGATGTAATATTTTTCTGCTCCTTTTTCTTTTTGTTCTTGAGTATGTATTCTGTTTGATTGCTTTTTTTTTTGAACTGGTCTTCTGCTTCTTTTAAACAACACAGCCGAGTAGATTGAATTGGAATGACAATCCTTTAAGCTTGTGAGACTTTCGGTAGGACAATGTTTACAACTAGCAAGACAATTAAAAATGAGCTAGCAAGACTTTCGGTATGACTATAGATTGTCATACCGATTGTCATATTAGTTCAAATAAATTGTCTTGCTGAATTAATAACTGATTTTAATCTAAACAGAAATTCTAATAAGACAATTATATGTATTGGTATGACTTTCGGTATGACTATCAATTGTCATACCGATTGTCATACTAGTTCAAATGAATTGTCTTGCTGAATTTAAGCAGATTTTAAACCAATTAAAATCTTGTAAATCCTTAATATTAATTCTAAATTAATTAATCAATTTAATTCAATTAATCAATAAATTAATCTTTGCAGATATAATTTATTTTCTTAATTAAATTATATGACTTAATTAATTAATAGAGAATTAATACTAACCCTTAGCAGCATCCATTCTTCTGACAATCTTCTGAAAGTCACTGAGACTTATGAATCAATTCCGCCACTTCAATGCTGACACTCGATGTACTGTCTGGTTCATGAGTGACTAACTTTGGTGACGTTTCTTCATGTCTTGACTTGATATTCTGATTGAATCCTTGTAATAAATGATACCTTGACGAGATCTCTGTCACTTGATTAAATCCACGATCTTGATTTATATCACTGAGGCATGATCAAATTCTTGAACTTCTTCCAGTGAATCTTCAAGTCTGCAGATGAACAATGTTTCTTTATTCTTTGACAGATGTTACATTGTGAGATCTCTCTGATGATTAATCCACTATTTACTTATTACATTCTTATTTGAGTTGAGTTAAATACTCGAATAAACGAGTAGGCTATGACATATGCCTTTCAATCTCCCCCTATTTGCTTGTTAGACAATAACAACAAATACCTAGAGGATAACTCAACTAACAAATAAGAAAAAGATATAAACAGTAATGTAAAGTAAATAGCAGAAAAGTTCTGAATTATATTTAACATTTTCCAGATTCCAAATGAAATTTACAAGTGAATACAAGATAGATGTTCCTCTAGCCTGAACGTATAACTACATTAGACTATCTTGATTTATAAAGCTCTAATCATATTACATTGAGTTTTGAGCTAATTGACTTCAGTTGTCTTCTCTTCTGACTTCACCTTCTTCTAAATCTTGAAGCAATTCCTTGTCAAAGACACGATCCTTTTCTGAAGTGAAGCTTGCTGGTCTGACTGGTTGAACTCCAACTGACTTCAGCTTATTCTTGAGTTGAGTGTACCTTTTAACATTCTTTTCACAATAAGCTTGAATCAAGTCAGCAGCTTGAGTCTTCAACATGGATAAATATCCAGCAGTTCTCAAATGATGTTCCATCCAGACCAGATGCTTAGCTGAGTAGTCTTTAAGAGATTGTACATCTAGCTGACAGATTTGAAGATAATCAGACTTAAAGAATCTCACCTGATGAGGATTGTTGACCACTTGAGGACTAGCCCTGCTGGCAAACTCTTTAAGCCTTTCTCGAAGAACTTCATTCAATTCTGAGCTTCTTTTGACTTTGTTTAAAAGAACCCAAATCTCTGACAAAGAACGATTCTCAAATAGATGAAGTGACACCTTGAATGATCCTTCACTCTGACAATATACAAAAATGGTCATCTCATTTAGGGATCTATCAAAAGCAGCTGTGATCCTTGAGACTTCAGTCTTGATAGCATTCATGTACATGTCATTGTTAGGATTTGAGATTTCCAGCTTGTCAAGAAGATGTAAGAACTGCCTATCATTGTTAGTGCTCAGCTGAGGCATATCGAGTACTCTCCTAGCTTCATCCCATTTTTCACCAATCTTTAGTCTGACATCTCTTCTCCTTTCTTGAGCCTTAATGTCATGAAGACGTTGCTTTTGAAGAGTTTCTGTTCTTTGTATGTCTTTCCTCCTGTCAATGATCTGAGAGACCTTCTTGAGTTCAGCTTCTTTTCTTTTCATCTCTGACTGCTCCTTCTGAAATTCTTTCTCAGACATAGGATCCACTGTATCTTCCTCTTCCCAATCTTCAAAATCACTTTCCTCTTCAGCTTCAAATAACCCATCTTTATCTTCCTGAACTGGTTCAGTGGGAATGTCAAAAATATCAAAGTCATCATGTTCTCCACTGTAGTAGACATCATCAGCCTTTCCTTTGTTTCCAGCAGAGGTATCTTTTTCTTTCCCTTTGGCACTACTTCCTTTCTTCTCCCCCTTAGTTGAGGGATCCTCTTCTGATCTTCCTTTGGAACCTCCATCACCTCCAGAGCCTGATCCTCCACCAGACGGTCCTTCAAAATAAGTTCTTTGTTCTTCATTAGGGCAATGAGAATTCTTGATCATGTAATATAGGTGCTTCATCCCTTCATTGAGATGTTTCATGCCCGTCTCTATCTTTAAAAATCTTGAGGAGTCCAGTGAATGATTCATCTCAACGAGGTCTTCAAGAGAAGTCATTCTTGTATGTAGAGAGCAAAAGTTGGATATGTCATCAGCTGATAAAGTTGGAGTGTCCTGAATAGAATTGAGCTTTGGTATTACAGTGGTCTTTAGATCTGAGATGTCATTCCTTATGATTGCAAGCTGATTGTTGACAGAGGTGGAAGAAGAAGACCGTTCAACCACTTGTGCTTTGAATGCTTGAGCTTCCGCTTGGCTTTTAGCAAGTTCTTCTTTTAGGGCAGCAATCTGAGCTAACAGGTTTACAGTATCAGTGTCTGTGTGTGCTCTCACCTGAATTTCACTCGTGTTTGGCTCACTCACCTCACGTGCATGTGTTTCTCTCAATATAATTGCTCGTGAGGAGTCTTCCTGTTGCTGTTCTTCTGTACCTGCATTAAAAATCACCCTAGCCTCTTCAAGAGAGGTCAGTGGTGGTGCAATGGGAATTCGCGAGTCCCGATCCTCAGTCAATACTATCAAATCTTTTGGAATAGATGTCTGAATTGCTTCAGGGATAGATTGACCGAGTTACCTTCCACTTTCTCCAGATAAATCTGCGAGTGGAGAATCCCATAAGGGAGCCAGAGGTGATGGATCTGGGAGGGGAGAAAATGACTCTATTAAAGATGGCGGAGAGTCAGATTTTCCCTCTGAAGCATGTGACTGCTCTTCTGCCGTAACTATGGCAGGCACTGTAACCGACTCTACGTGCACTCCTCGCTGTGTGTCCTGAGTATGATCTGGGGAAGTGTATGGTTCCATTGTGAGTAATGGAATTGTGCCTGACTCAGTACAAGATGCCATGGCCCTATGGCGAATTTCAATAGATGCATCCTGTTGAGAGAATGCCTCTAGTAACTGTTCATTGGCCATTTCAAAGTCCATGTCCTGTTGGGAGGACAAGGATGGGCTTTCAGATGCCTCAGAATATGTTCTTCTTTTCTTAGGAGGAGGCAGAGCTGAGGGTTCACTCATATTTAACAATGTACTACTTCCTAGTAATCTTCTGGGTAATATTTTAGACAGTGGGGGAGAGGTTGAGATAGAATGTGACTCTGTGTTTGGCTCTATGACCTGGGATTGAAGCTGTGGTTCTACAACTTCATGGTCAGCCCTATCAACCACTGGGGGTCTTTCAACAGAAGTAGGAAGGGAGTGAGAGTGAGGAATTACTACCTGTAATGGAAGAGCATCTGATGTTGGAGGAGCCTGGGTGGCTTGAACCACTGGAGGTTGATGTTGCTGTTCATGGCCGGGAAGATTGAAAATAGGTAAAGGAATATAAGTGGCCATGAAAGCAGATACAAGTACTGGAACTTGCATGAATTTGAAGGTTGTGTCTTGGCGAGTGTAAATCTTTTTGTTAACTGGAGGGGGTTCGGTTACTGCAGAGTTAGCAAAAAGGGCTTTGTGTTCAGGTGTGAGAAGATGATCTGCTATAAGCATGAGAAAACGAGCATAGTAACATGATACCCTACGATTTGTAGAATGATCACGTAAAGCAGAAGTTAGACGTCTCAAGAGAATGGGAAAAAGTAGTTTGCCAAAATTGATCCTTTGATTGAAAACAACCGCAAGACCAATATACTGCAGAGTGGAAGTGATGTTATGAAAATTGGATTTTGTGCAGTTGGCAAACACTTTGGAAAGTGTATCGAAGAAAATATCCCATTCAGACACCAAATTTGATTTAGAAAGTTTGGTTAAATTGATCACCCCCTGATAGTGAATAGCATTGAAAAAATTTGTGATATCATTTTCAGAGGGTAAATTACAGAAATTGTCTAGTGGAAAATTTAACGCACGATTGACGACTGTTTCATCAACTACATACTGTGTGTTTGCGACGGTGAATGAAAAAGATTTTGAATCATCGGCCACAGTAGAGGTTGTGCAAATCAGTCTAAGTAGATCGACGTTTAAAATCACATTTGATTTAATAGCAGAGCTAACAATCGAATGGTCATTTAAAAATCTAATCCATGGCTTAAATTTTTCAACATCACATTTTTCCGGATTAAAATAACCAACCTGATTATGCGCGACAATTTGGAAATTGAGAGCCATTTAAAATAATAATAAGACACACGCTTTCAGAATTTTAAGAATAATATTAAGAAAATTCGAATTAATTAAATTTATTTAATAATTTGAATTAAATTAATTATAATCGAAAAATTTAGACAGAAATGTATCTCGTTAAAATTCCTAACTCACAAACACAGTTTTGAAAGACCAAACGACACAAATCAGAAATTAAAATAAGAAATAAAAATGCTCAAAATCAACAAACATAAATCGAAATAAAATATAGATTTAACAAAAATTCAACAGCACCTTTGTATGTATATACTTGTATGTATATACCACAAAGTGATGAATTAGTAAGCTGAGTAAAAACTCGAGCAAAGGAGAATCAAAACAGATTTGAAGATGTTTTTGATCGAAGAGAGAGAAGAGAGAGAATGAGGAAACTGTTCGAATTTTTGAAAGAAAAGAAAACTGTTGTGATGGTTAAAAAAAAAAACAACAAACGCCTTTATATAACAGCTGGTATGACAATCCTGGATTGTCATACCGATTGTCATACCAGGCAAAAGAAAGAAAATAACCGAAAAGAATAAGAATAAAACAAGTGATAATATATAACTGGTATGACAATCTGATAGTCATACCGATTGTCATACCAGTATAAAATAAAATAAAATATATATATATAATGTTTATAACTGGCAAGACAATCAATAGTCATACCGATTGTCTTGCCAGTATAAAACTATACTGAAAAACACTGAAATGACAATTATATTCGCAAATGACTTTCAGCAAGACAATTTCAATTGTCTTGCCGATTGTCATTCTGGAAATAAAAGGATTTCACACAGAATTAATATGAAAATAAGTATATATATATAAGTACTGAAATGATTTTCAGCAAGACAATTTCAATTGTCTTGCCGATTGTCATTTCAGTAGAAAGACACTCAAATATGTACAGAAATTATATAACAAAATAGCAAAACTGAAATACAGACCTATAATATTTACAGAACCAAAGACAATATATCAGAATTTATTATTTTTATTCCAAAAATAGATTTCTGTTGAATTTTAGCAAATAAAATTCATAGAAAAATATTTTTAGAGAAAATAAAATATTCTGAGATATTTTAAATTAACAAGAAGGGAAAATAAAAATAGATAAGATAATATATATTACATAGAAATAAGCAAGAAATATGATAAAATGATAACATAAATTTGCAAATGAATTTTTCATTTATGAAAAATTCATTTGTAAATTCATTCAAGAACAGATCTCAGATATTAACTAAATTAATCACTAAAACTATTCAACATGCCCAATTTACCAACTAATCTGGTAAATGTGGATTCGTCAAGTGGTTTAGTGAAAATATCTGCTATTTGTTCTTCTGTTGGAATAAAAAATAGTTCAACAGTACCATTCATGACATGCTCTCTAATAAAATGATACCTGATGTCAATGTGCTTTGTCCTCGAGTGCTGCACAGGGTTGTTGGTGATGGCTATTGCACTTGTGTTGTCACATAAAATAGGAATCTTGTTCAATACTGAGCCATAGTCTCGTAGTTGGTTCCTAATCCACAAGATCTGAGCACAGCAGCTTCCCGCAGCAATATATTCAGCCTCGGCCGTTGAGTTGGAAACTGTTTGCTGTTTCTTGCTGTACCAAGAGACTAGCCTGCTTCCTAGGAATTGACAACTTCCTGAGGTGCTTTTCCTATCAACAACACTTCCTGCATAATCTGAATCTGTATATCCGACAAGGTGAAAACCAGATTCTTTAGGGTACCAAATACCTAGATTTGGTGTTCCCTTAAGATATCTTAAGATTCGTTTAACAGCAACGAGATGAATATCTCTAGGATCCGCTTGGAACCTTGCACATAAACATGTAGCATACATAATATCTGGTCTACTTGCAGTAAGATAGAGTAACGAGCCAATCATACCTCTGTAGCTTGTGACATCTACCTTAATGGAGTTTTCACATGGTCCAAGCTTGACAGCTGTAGTTGATGGAGTCCTTGCTGATGCAGAATCCTCTAGATTGTACTTTTTAAGGAGTTCCTTGAGATACTTGGATTGACAAATAAATGTTCCATCTAACCTTTGATTTACTTGTAATCCAAGAAAGAACTTCAGCTCTCCCATCATGCTCATTTCAAACTTGCTGTGCATTAACTTAGCAAATCTCTTACAGAGATTATCATTAGTAGACCCAAATATTATATCATCCACATAGACTTGGACTAATATAGTATCCTTCTTATGTGTTTTAGAAAAGAGAGTTTTGTCTATGACACCTCTAATAAAGCTATTTTCAATAAGAAATTCAGAGAGAGTGTCATACCATTTTCTTGGAGACTGTTTTAGCCCATAGATAGCCTTGAAAAGAAAGAAGACAAAATCCAAATGATCTGGATCTTCAAAACCAGGAGGTTGCTCTACATATACCTCTTCATCCAGCTTTCCATTCAGAAAGGCGCTCTTGACATCCATTTGATAAACTTTAAAGTTTGAAAATACTGCGAATGCCAGAAATATCCTGATGGCCTCAAGTCTAGCCACTGGAGCATATGTTTCATCATAATCAATGCCTTCAGCTTGAGAATACCCTTTAGCTACCAGTCTTGCCTTGTTTCTTGTAACCACACCATCTTCATCTAGTTTATTCCTGAATACCCACCTAGTACCAACAGCTTTCTTGTGTACAGGCCTAGGTACCAGTTTCCAGACTTGTTGACTTTCAAACTGATTGAGTTCATCTTGCATAGCAATCACCCAATCTGGATCAGTCAGTGCTTCTTCAATTTTCTTAGGTTCCATCTCAGAAAGAAATCCTGAGAACAGACATTCATTTTGAGTAGCACGTCTAGTTCTGACTCCAACATCTGGATCACCAATAATCAACTCAAAATGGTGAGCTTTATTCCAGACAGTCTGTCTTGGAAGATTTGATCTTGATGATTCGCCTTGAAATTCATTGTGATGTTGTGTCCTACTAGATGATCCTTCAGCATCTCCCCCTAAGTTGTTGCCATGTTGACTTGAAGATTCTCCGTCAGTAGCAGTGGTATCTTCATTATTGCCAAAGTTTCCATCACTATTACCTTGAGTATCATCAGGATTAACAGGTTCTTCACCAGCAACAACCTCAGGTTCTTGACCATGTTCTGATTCTGAATCTGACGTATCATCAAGCTTCAGTTTCTCAGAAGGATCTTCAGTTTGGATACTAGGGAGTTTAGTGTCATCAAATGTAACATTGACACTTTCAGTTACTTTGTGTTGATCAATGATATACACTCTATATGATCTTCTTCCATATCCAACAAAAATACCCTCATATGCCTTTGCCTCGAACTTACCACGACGATCATCTCCATCCTTGAGCACGAATCATCTGGCACCAAATACATGAAAGTATTTGATAGAAGGTTTCTGTTCATTCAAAATCTCATAAGGAGTTTTCATGAAGTCTTTGTTGATTAGAGTTCGATTCTGAGTATAACATGCAGTATTGACAGCTTCAGCCCAAAAGTACATTGGAAGACCTGATTCACTTAATATCGTTCTTGCAGCTTCAATCAATGTACGATTCTTCCTTTCTACCACTCCATTTTGCTGAGGGGTTCTAGGAGCTGAAAATTGTCTGGTAATCCCTTTGTCTGTACAGAATCCATTGAGAAGTGCATTCTTGAATTCTGTCCCATTATCTGACCATATTGCTCTAACAGGGACGTTAGAATCTAACTCAATCATCTTGATATGATCAATCACAACTTGTGGTGTTTCATCCTTAGAGTGAAGAAATAAAACCCACGTATACTTGGAATAGTCATCAACTATCACAAGACAGTAACACTTCTTTGACATAGAAAGGATATTAACTGGACCAAATAAATCCATGTGCAATAATTGCAGAACACCAGTTATGGAAGATGTGTCAGTGCCTTTGTGACTTGCTTTCTTTGACTTTCCTTTCTGGCAAGCCTCACATAGTCCTTCTGGAGAGAATTCCAGCTGAGGCAGACCTCTTACCAATTCTCTTTTGACAAGAGAATTCATTGTTTTGAAATTGAGATGGGAAAGTCTCTTGTGCCATAGCCAACTCTCATCTGACGATGCCTTTGCATAGAAACAATTGACTTCAAGATTGCTTCCAGAGTTCATGTCAGCTACGAACAGATTTCCTTTCCGGATTCCCATTAAGGAGAGTTTTTCACTTTTCTTGTGCAGAATCTGACACTTCAGCTTGTCGAATAAAACATTGTAGCCGTTGTCACAGAACTGACTAATGCTAAGCAGATTGTGTTCAAGTCCTTGCACAACATATACATTTTCAATGATAACATTTCCAGCTTGCAAACAGCCATATCCCTCCGTTAAACCTTTGCTGTTATCTCCAAAGGTAACCACTGGGCCAGCTTTCTCAACCACATTTGATAGCAGGGCTCTATCTCCGGTCATATGTCTTGACGATCCGCTGTCAAGAATCCACACTACCGGTTGTACCTGTTTAATGCCCTGCAATACAAATGGATTAGAACTTCTTCGGAACCCAAGCTTGGCTGGGTCCGGCATACTTGTAAAATTGGCCTTTATCAGGCAAAACAACATTCTTAATTTCACTATTCTCAACGTTCTCAATGACTGAACATTTGACCTTTAAAACAGCCTTATCAAATTTCTGTTTAGGCTTAGGCACAAATATCTCCTTTCTAGCTTTAGGAGGACTAGCAGTCTTAGACCTATCATGCTTTCTATTATTCACATGCTGACGAGGAGTAGTCTTATCATTAGAAACATGCTTACCATTAAAATAAGCAAACAACAGATTAAAAGCACAAGACATACAATCAGGAACACCACATGCTTTATGAGAAGGATTAACAATAGGCAACTTATGCATGGTAGACATGGCATTTGTGTTATCCAACTCATGTGTGTCTGAGTTAGTCTCAGTTGCTTTCACAACCTTGACTGGAACTTTTGACACACTTGACTTGGAGACAGCTTTCCCATTAGCATTATCTTCAGCACGGATTTCTTCTTGAATAATAAAAGAGGTCTCATCAAATGGTTCAGCAATTGATTCTTTATAGAGGGGTTCATCAACACCCTTAAGCACATGTGGTACTTCCCTGCCTTTAGCACATACATGAGGAGGGGAGTTTATGCCTAATTTTCCAATAGCAGCATTGTAATCATAACCTATTCCATGTGTTTGATTAACAGCCTGCTTATTGTAAAACTCTTTGGACTTCGAACAAGAATTAAAGTAAGCTTTAACCTTAGCCTCAAGACCGGTGATCTTGTCTTTGAGAATAGTTTCGAGTTGTCTATAACAGTCAACTCTATTCTCTAGAAAAGATACTTGTTCTTTTAGTTTATCTTGATTAATGTGCACAAGTCTTAATTCATTGACCTCTTTCTCAAGGTCTTTGATTTGTTGATTTAACAATTCATTATCACGACGAGCACAATCTAAGGAACCTCCTAGATGATAAACTAATTCAGCATCGGTAAATTTTACCTCTTTTCTTGAAGATGAGGTATTTGCATCACTAGCCATGAGAGTAAGATTCCCAACTTCTTCATCTTCACTGTCAGTATCATCCCAGCTTCTTCCCTTTGCCAGGTAAGCCCTTTCAGATTTACTCTTCTGATTAGAATCATAAGAGTTCGTCCTAAATTGTTTTGGCTTCTTGCATTCTGTGGCAAAGTGTCCCAACTCATTACAGTTGAAGCATCGAATGGTGCTTCGATCAACCATCCCTATCTTGTACCCACCACTGCTGGTGTTAAAGGATGAAGATCCACCTTTCTAGAATCTGTTGTAGTTGGACTTGTACTTGAACTTGGGATTCCTTTTGAATCTGACATTTGAGAATCTCTTGACAATCAGGGCCATTGACTCATCCTCCAATTGCTCCAGTTCTTCCAAGGAATAAAAATCATCTCCTGATTCATTTGTAGTAGGAGGATCAAATTCTGCTACTATCATATTTTCTTCAACCTTGGAAGACTGTACCATTCTTTCTGACTGTTGAGATTGTTGATGTTGTTGATCTTCAGCTACTAGAGCAGTAGACGTGCTGACCACTCTTCCTTTCCCATAAACTTCCTTCTGCTGAATCTGCTCCAACTCATAAGTCTTTAACACACCATAGAGCCTTTCCAAAGAAATCTCACTCAGATCTCTTGCTTCTCTTATGGCAGTGATTCTATGTTCGAGATGAGTTGGCAGTGTTAAAAGGAACTTTTTGTTGACCTCCCTGATGGAATAGTATTTACCATTAATGTTCAGGTTGTTGATCAATGCATTGTACCTCTCAAACACTTCAGTGATTCCTTCTCCTGGATTGGATTTAAAGTATTCATACTCAGAGGTTAGGATTTCTAGTTTGTTCTCCCTAACTTCCTCTGTGCCTTCATTAATAATCTCAATAGTTTCCCAGATATGTTTGGAATCTTTACAATTCATCACATGTCTATTCATCAGGGGATTAAGGGAATCTACTAAGATTAATTGAAGGCTAGCATCCAGGGAAGCTTCTTCTATTTCAGCAGGAGAGAAGTCCTCAGGATCCTTCACATAAGTTCTCGCTTTGGTGATCACCACATCATTTTCTATTACCTCTGGTTCCATAACCATAGGAATTTTTGGACCCTTCTTCAACACTTGCAAATATTTGGGATTAGCAACCTGTAAAAACAGTAGCATCTTCTTCTTCCACATAACATAATTTTCTTTATCGAAAAGTGGAATTTTAACGGTTCCAACTTTTTGTGTAGTCATTATGAATTTTTTGAGTGAATAAAAAATTCAAGAAGTGAAAGAAACACAAAAGTCTAGGATCTAGATTTGTACGTTAATCAGAAGGCTCTGATACCAATTGTTAGGTCCCAATTTGTTTGTAGAAGGGGGGGTTGAATGCAAACAATACCGTGTAATCGAATAAAATGCGGAATAAAATTGTGAAACAAAATTCAAGTTAAATAAAACTTTTATTAAACTTGAAAGGTGTTACAACTACGGTATCGGTTATAAGGGATTAATCTCAAATCAATTATTACAACTCTAGAATAAATTCGACATGAACTTTTTCTATTTTTGTAATTAAAAGATCAAATGCTAAATGCGATTTGAGATTAAGTTCTAGGGATTTTAATCCGCTAGATTGATACACAAGAACAAGATAAGTATTTCTAGTTGATTGGATTTAACTTTACAATCTAGAAATTGATCTTGAAGTTGCAGATGAGATGTAATATTTTTCTGCTCCTTTTTCTTTTTGTTCTTCAGTATGTATTCTGTTTGATTGCTTTTTTTTTGAACTGGTCTTCTGCTTCTTTTAAACAACACAGCCGAGTAGATTGAATTGGAATGAAAATCCTTTAAGCTTGTGAGACTTTCGGTAGGACAATGTTTACAACTAGCAAGACAATTAAAAATGAGCTAGCAAGACTTTCGGTATGACTATAGATTGTCATACCGATTGTCATATTAGTTCAAATAAATTGTCTTGCTGAATTAATAACTGATTTTAATCTAAACAGAAATTCTAATAAGACAATTATATGTATTGGTATGACTTTCGGTATGACTATCAATTGTCATACCGATTGTCATACTAGTTCAAATGAATTGTCTTGCTGAATTTAAGCAGATTTTAAACCAATTAAAATCTTGTAAATCCTTAATATTAATTCTAAATTAATTAATCAATTTAATTCAATTAATCAATAAATTAATCTTTGCAGATATAATTTATTTTCTTAATTAAATTATATGACTTAATTAATTAATAGAGAATTAATACTAACCCTTAGCAGCATCCATTCTTCTGACAATCTTCTGAAAGTCACTGAGACTTATGAATCAATTCCGCCACTTCAATGCTGACACTCGATGTACTGTCTGGTTCATGAGTGACTAACTTTGGTGACGTTTCTTCATGTCTTGACTTTGATATTCTGATTGAATCCTTGTAATAAATGATACCTTGACGAGATCTCTGTCACTTGATTAAATCCACGATCTTGATTTATATCACTGAGGCATGATCAAATTCTTGAACTTCTTCCAGTGAATCTTCAAGTCTGCAGATGAACAATGTTTCTTTATTCTTTGACAGATGTTACATTGTGAGATCTCTCTGATGATTAATCCACTATTTACTTATTACATTCTTATTTGAGTTGAGTTAAATACTCGAATAAACGAGTAGGCTATGCCATATGCCTTTCAGTTTGTGGCGAGTGTTATACCAAATCAAAGAGCATCTCAGGGCTGATCTTTTGACACAAAGATCATAGCCTAAGGTTAAGTATTTGTTAAAAACAATTCTTGGTTTAAATCGGTTTTAATTTTGATTTTTCCGGACTAGTTTCAGATTGTTTGTGTTGCCCAGTAATAATACAATTGTTTAAGGGGGGTTGGATACAATTGTATAAATTCTTCGAACAAGTATAAAAATATAGCAGTTCTTTATATTTCTGATAAAAAATGTTATAAACTCTCTCAAGAAATACTGATGTTCTTGAGAGCGGCTAGATCGTATGGTACTCGAGTTTTTTCACTATGTGATGACCTAAAATGTGTTTATATAATACACAGTTGTTACAAATCATTCTAAGATATGCATTATTAATTAATAACAGAAAATGATACATATCTTTAACTGAATATATAAAGTCCTATCACTCAGAACATAACAGATATACATCACTCAAAATAAGGAAAAAAATCAATCTTCATAACAAACTGCCTTCAGATGCTGATGACATGCAAATACTGATGATATATCAAATCCTGACGATACATCAAATACTGATAACATCTAAAACGCAGTCAGATCCCGAGCTTCTTCTGATCATTGAGAATCAGCACGTAGCAATCTCCCCCAATTTATGCTTAATGTAATGAAGCACAAATTACATTCTCAATGATGCCAAAACCAATTACAAAATGTACAAGGAGTAAAACCTACTTCAGTATCCTAAGATAACTGACAGTTGTTTCCAGAAAGTTGTTCAACTTTTCTTCCTCCTTGTCTTGAAGGACTTTAACAAGCTTCTTCTTCAACTCTCTCTTCTCTTCAGTATCTTCTCCAAGCTGGTAGATAGATG
This sequence comes from Apium graveolens, assembly GCF_009905375.1. NCBI lineage: Eukaryota > Viridiplantae > Streptophyta > Magnoliopsida > Apiales > Apiaceae > Apium > Apium graveolens. The sequence goes on along the minus strand of NC_133655.1, from coordinate 189,954,326 downwards.
ATCTCAATTTAGAAATTGAGCTTTTAATCAATTTCAGATCACCAATCAGTATAAAGCCCAAACTGACATCTTTATGAAAGAGATGTGTCCTAAGTCCAATCATGTATGAGGATTTAGGAATAACTTTTATGTAATCTGTTTTGATTTCATTGATATTAATAAAAGACTTGTTTTGGTTTTATTGCGGGCTTTATCTATTCAAGTGTTTAAATAAGATATACCATAGTTTAGAGAAAAGCTTTTTATGGATTATGATGAGATCATAATAATGAGACCTAAAAGATGATAACTCTAAACATAAATATTTCCTGGTCGTAGGATTACTAACTGGTAATTAGTAATCCGCAAAGATCGGTACATACTATGTTTGCTTCATTCTGAAGGATGTCTGTTCTCATAGACATTTGTGTGGTGACACTATAGCTAGTATGTAGATGCTTATTATAGAATAAGTTCACTGAACATGACTCACACAGCTGAACAACTGATGGAGTTCACTCACGTGTCAGCAGTTGTTTACATAGTGATAGTTGTACAAGTATCCTTAGACTTGAGGTCATCATAGTCATCTTGTGTACACTGAACTATGCTTTGGTTTAGTTCTTAGTCTTCAGGGACAATTATAAGGGCTCTACTGGGTATAGGAATTTGTACACGAAGATAGTGTATGATCAATAAAGGATCTACCCCTTCCAGTGAAGGAAGAGAATGTTCAATGCTGATCCACTTATGCTAGTTCAGGAATCTCTGGCCAGAGTGAATGAAATTAGAAAGGAGTTTCTAATTTACATTGTAGGGTAGAAGGAATTAATTGTACGATAACTATTCACTGAATGGGTTCTTGGTATTCTAAGCAGTGAATTCGTATTATCCGGATAGTCACGATATGCTGAGAAGTATCCCTCACGATGTAGAATAAATATGATTAATTAATTAATCATATTTAATGAATTAGAGAATTTATATAAATAATGATAAAACAGTTTTATTATTATTTATTTCTACTATCGGCTTAATATTGAACCTACAGGGTCACACCATAAAAGAGAATGATTTAATGGTGGAGGAATTAATTAATAATGGCTGGTAATTATTTATTTGTGAAATAAATAATTAATTAGCAAATTTAATAATTAATTAAATGGGATTTAATTAATTATAAATTAATTAATAAAAAGTTCTTAATATTATTAATTAAGAATTTAATTTTGGAAATTAAATAAAGTGAGAGAATTATTTCTAAAGTGTTTAGAAAAAGGATTAATAATTAAAAGGTGTTTTAATTATTAATTAATAGGTTAATAAAAATAAAGGGTTAATAATAATAATATTTTATGGGAAAATTTTCAGCTAAAAATTTTGCCTATAATATAAACCCTTATTTTGCCTCAACCTAAAAAATTACAAAACCCTAATTCTCTCCACCTTCTCCTCCTCCATTACATTGATTTCTTGGTGGATACCGGTGGAGTGCTTCACACTTGAGGAGCAGGTGCTAGGGACCTCCGCTCGTGGTTCTTGGATCGCTTTTAAAGGTTGGAAACGATCCATATGATTTAATTACGATCTGTATGCATATTATATGGATTTTATATCAAGAAAAATGTTTTACCATGCTTCTGTGATAGATAAAATCCTACAATGGTATCAGAGCATAGGTTGTATGCATATTGATCTGTGATAAAAATTTCAGAATTTTATGTGCTTGTATGAATTAATTATGATTTTTACAAGTTATATCATTGATTAATTATGACTGATTAGAAATTGTTTCTCAGAAATATTTTGACTGTAGATCTGGGTTCTACAAGTGTTGTAGATCGTCTGGGTATTTTTTTCATAATTTTATGATGAATGGATTAATTATTATGATTTTTTGAAGTTGTTTTAATTAAATACGTAATTAAATTAATAAATATATATATATAATCTGTTAGTATATATATATGTTTTCTTGCTGCTGTGCTTTTAAGGAAGAGCACTGATATTGATGGTGGTGGCACGTTGTTCGAAGTAAAAGCGGTGGCGGCGACTGTTAGAACAGGGGAAGGACCGCGCGTCTGGCGTGCGCGCGTGGGGCTCACGCACTCGTGTGTCACGCGCGGCGCGTGTCAGACACGCGCGGGTCAACGGTCAGCGCTGTGCTGACGTCATGCTGACGTCATCAGATGATGTCATGCTGACGTCATCAGATGACGTCATGCTGACATCAGCTCAGGGTTTGGGGCGCGTGAGGCGCGTGTGCGCGTGGGGGCTTGTGGAAGACAGTCAGACACGCACCTGACAGCGCGTGTGCGCGTGGTAGCGCGTGGCTTTGCTTCTCGGGGCGCGTGAGGGCGCGTGGGTGGTCAGAATGGGGCATGCTTGGTGTTGTTGGATTCGTCTTTTTGAGACGCATCTAATGGTATATTATATTGTATTTTCTGAAATTGTTTCGGACTGTTTATAGCTAACAGAAGTGTTTTAAAGCATGTTTTTAACTGTTTTAATTACTTTTAAATGCCTCATGTGATACATAGAGATGTATAATGCTTAGACTAATATGCAACATGATTTAACATGCCTACCTTTACGTTTATTCATACTTATATATGTGATATATGCCTATGTTTACCATTGGATGATATATTTAGGTGAACTTAAACCAATATAAGGCGTACTCTAGAAAATCTAGAATAGGAATCGTTTCTTGCCTTAACAATAAATTTTATGAATACGATCATGAGATTCTTGGGTTAATGAAACACGTAATTGAATATGAATTTTCAATATTGAGAGAAAGGATGGTGCTGTCAACAAAAGATTTCTATCTGTAAGAAAGGGTTATTAAGTGACGCCTCTTGACAATGCTCCACCCGATCTGGGAATCATATGATTATCGATTATTGATTTGAAATATTTAATTTAAAAGGAAGAATCTCTTAATAATATGATTATGATTATAACATAATATAATCCCTCTAAAATTAAATAATATCAAGTAGTAATTGGCCAATGACACAACGGGCTTGTGTCGGTCAAAGCCTTCCAACATGATAGAAAGTAGTTCTTATTTTTGAATCATTATCGTTTCGTGCTACAGCCGAGGGCTTTGATTTCGAAATAAGAAATACTTGTCTATTACATAGAGATGTGTACATTGAATTAGAATCTAAAGGTCGTTACGTGCTACAGCCGTGGGCGGTTGGAGACTGATTCAATTGCACGAAATGTTGGGTTAGACTTTACTTAGAATATTGAGTTTGTCGTGCTACAGTCATGACTCAATTATTCAAGAGGCTAAAGTTTTATTAGGGAATAACATAAGATGTAATTGATAAGAGTTGTCTGCCTATTGAACATCACATGACGTTTCGTGCTACAGCCGAGGTTGTGTGATGGAATGTAGGATCCCTATTCCCACTAGCATTATGAATGCTTAATTTTCACTTAGGGGTTGTATAAATTAGATAAACTAGTGGGAGCCACTTATGAATAAAGACCCGATTCATATAGTGTTTTGAAATGAAATTGAATATTTGCAAAGTGTTGTTATGTGTTCATCATTTACAGATTTACTATATACGTTATGTCTTCTGCACTATCACTCCGGAGTTTACTAGATGCTCACAAGTTGACTGGTCCTAATTTTGCTGACTGGCTTCGAAACTTGAGAATTGTTCTCAGGGTTGAGAAGTTGGAATATGTGCTTGACTCACCTAAGCCTACTAAACCTGCTAGTGATGCATATAATGATGAACATGTTGTGTATCGTAAGTGGATAGATGATGCAAATGTTGCTCAATACATCATGCTAGCTTCCATGAACATTGAGCTATAGAAGCAACATGAGGATATGGATGCTCACACTATCCTTATGCATCTACAAGAGTTGTATGATGTGGCAGGGAGGATAGCTCGACATGAGATATCGAAGGAGCTGTTCGGTTGTAGGATGTCTGAGGGATCATCTGTGAATGACCATGTACTTAAGATGATCAATTTGATTGAACGTCTTGGACAACTTGGTTTTACCATGGATAGGGAGCTGAGCCAAGACTTGGTCTTGCAATCACTTCCGAGTTTGTTCTCGCAGTTTGTTGTGAACTTTCACATGAATAAGCTGAATGTCAGCCTGCCTAAACTCCACAACATGTTGAAGACTGTGGAATCGAATTTTCCCCCTAAGAAGAGTTCTGTTCTTCTAATTGGTGAAGGTTCCAATCCTAAGAAAAGAAAGAAGAACCCTTCCAAGAAGAAGAAAGTAGGTAAGAAAAAGCCGGTTCCACCAAAAACTGAAGACTCCAAGAGCAAAGCTGTTTGCTTTCACTGTAACAAGGTGGGGCACTGAAAGAGGAACTGCAAGGTTTACCTTACAGAATTGAAGAAGAAGAAGGGTAGTGAGACTACCGCTTCTGATTCAGGTATGTTAATGATCGAAGTTAATATGTCACTAAGTCAAATTTCTACTTGGGTATTAGATACCGCCTGTGGTTCTGATATTTGCAATTCGTTGCAGGGACTGAAGGGAAGTAGGACTCTTGAAGAAGATGAGGTGATTCTACGTATGGGCAATGGAGCAAGGGTTGCCGCCATATCTGTAGGATCATTTAGTTTACATATGCCTACGGGCAAGACTATTATTTTAAATAATTGTTATTACGTTCCCTCTATTGTGAGGAATATTGTTTCTATTCCTATGTTGGATTTGGATGGTTTTTCATTTATTATTAAGAATAATGAATGTTCTATTCTTAGAGATAATGTTCTTTATGGACGTGGTACTTTAAATAATGGTCTGTATGTATGTGACGTAGAGCATAATTTACTTCAGATTGAACAAACTAATAAAAGAAAAAGGGATGATGAAAATCTCACTTTCTTGGGCACTGCAGACTTGGTCATATTAGTAAAAATAGAGTACGGACATTGCATAAGAAAGGGTTACTTGACCCCTTTGATTTTGAATCATATCCTACATGCGAGTCTTGTCTATTGGGTAAAATTACCAAATCTCCATTTAGTGGACATGTAGAGAGGGCTGCAGATTTGCTAGGATTGGTACACACAGATGTATGTGGACCAATGTCTACGCAAGCCATGGGTAGATTTTCATACTTCAATACTTTCATAGATGATCGATCTAGATTCGGATATGTGTATTTGATGAAACACAAGTCTGAAGCCTTTGAAAAGTTCAAATAATATAAGCATGAAGTGGAGAAACAAACCAAACATAGTATTATAACTCTTCGATCAGATCGAGGTGGTGAATACTTGAATGGAGAGTTTCTAGATTATCTCAAAGAAAATGGTATAGTCTCCCAGTGGACTCCTCCATATACTCCACAGTTGAATGGGGAATCTGAAAGGAGAAATCGAACTTTGTTAGACATGGTTCGGTCCATGATGAGCTATGCGAATCTTCCAGTATACCTATGGGGTTATGCATTGGAAACCTCAGCATATTTACTGAATAAGGTGCCTTCCAAATCTGTTCCTCAAACTCCATATGAGATATAGAAAGAAAGGAAACCGAGTCTTAAACACGTTAAGATTTGGGGATGTCCAGCTTATGTCAAGAAAGTTGACCCAGATAAGCTGGAATCTCGATCCGTAAAATGTAATTTTGTGGGATATCCTAAAGAGACTTTAGGGTATTACTTTTACACCGATCATCGGGTGTTTGTCTCCAAACATGCTACCTTCTTGGAAAAGCAGTTTATCCTTGAAGGAAATAGTGGGAGCAAAATTGAACTTGATGAAGTTCAAGAAGCACAAACTACTACGGATCAAGTGGAAACACCTATTCAGACTGAACAACCTTCTGTGGAACAGCCCATTCGTAGAACAGGGAGAGTGTCTCGCCAACCTGAGAGGTATTATGGCCTTGTCATTGAGAATGACAATGAGTTGTCAATCATTGATGATGATGACCCTGTGACCTATAATGAGGCTATGAGTAGTGTTGACTCAGAGAAATGGCATAGTGCCATGAAATCTGAAATGGAATCTATGTATACCAACCTAGTATGGACTCTGGTTGAGGCGCCTGAAGGTGTTAAGCCTATTGGGTGGAAGTGGGTATACAAAAGAAAGATTGGAGCAGAGGGCCAGGTGGAGACCTATAAGGCCAGGCTAGTGGCAAAAGGATTCAAATAAAGGCAAGGGATTGACTTTGATGAAACTTTTTCGCCTGTAGCCCTGTTAAAATCAATTCGGATTTTGCTTGCGATTCCTGCTTACTACGACTATGAGATCTGGCAAATGGACGTGAAAATAGCCTTCCTCAATGGGGAACTTGAAGAGGAAGTGTATATGACACATCCAGAGGGTTTTCTTTCCAAGGGAAAAGAACACCTAGTGTGTAAGCTACTGCGAACCATATATGGTTTAAGGCAAGCTTCTCGTAGATGGAACATCCGTTTTGATGAGACAATCAAAGAGTTTGGTTTTATCAAAAACATAGATGAACCATATGTCTAGAAGAAGGTTAGTGGGAGCGCGGTAACATTTCTTGTATTGTATGTGGATGACATACTTCTGATAGGAAATGATATACCGATGCTGCAATCAGTCAAAGTATGGCTATCGAAGAACTTCACCAAGAAGGACTTGGGAGAAGCATCCTACATTCTCGGTATAAAGATCTATAGAGATAGATCTAGAAGAATGATAGGTCTTACTCAGGGTACATACATCCAGAAAGTGCTTAAAAGGTTTAGCATGGAAAACTCCAAAAGAGGTCTCATACCGATGAGCCATAGAGTGTCCCTTTCCGGAAAGATGTCTCCTAAGACACCTGAGGAAAGAGAGCGTATGAGTAAGATTCCTTTTGCTTCAGCAATAGGATCTATCATGTACGCGATATTATGTACTAGGCCTGATGTTGCTTATTCAATTAGTGTGACGAGCAGATATCAGTCCAATCCAGGTGAAGACCACTGGAAAGCAGTGAAGAACAACCTTAAGTACTTGCGAAGGACTAAGGACATTTTTCTTATTTTTGGTGGTGAATCTGAGTCGAAAATAGAGGGTTATACTGACTCTAGTTTTCAATCAGAAAGTGATGATAGCAAATCCATGTCAGGGTACATGTTTACTCTGAATGGTGGTGCGATTAGTTGGAAGAGTTCCAAACAGTCAACAACGACTGACTCCACAGCGGAAGAAGAATATATAGCTGCAAGTGAGGCCGTAAAAGAAGCCGTTTGGATGAGGAAATTTATTTCTGAGTTGGGAGTTGTTTCTAGCGTTGAAGAGCCTATTGTGTTGTATTGTGATAACAACGCAGCAATAGCACAAACCAAGGAACCTAGGTCTCATAAAAATTCCAAACATGTCCTGCGGAGCTTTCATCTGATTAGGGAGATTGTTGAAAGAGGAGATGTCAATGTCGAAAGAGTTGACACACATAACAACATAACAGACCCTTTAACAAAGCCACTTTATCAAAGTCACTTTGATCGTCATAAAGACAAGATGGGTATTAGATACCAGAGTGATTGGCTTTAGTACAAGTGGGAGATTGAAAGAGATGTGTCCTAAGTCCAATCATGTATGAGGATTTAGGAATAACTTTTATGTAATCTGTTTTGATTTCATTGATATTAATAAAAGACTTATTTTGGTTTTATTGCAGGCTTCATCTATTTAAGTGTTTAAATAAGATATACCATAGCTTAGAGTAAAGCTTTTTATGGATTATGATGAGATCATAATAATGAGACCTAAAAGATGATAACTCTAAACATAAATATTTCCTGGTCATAGGATTACTAACTGGTAATTAGTAATCCGCAAAGATCGGTACATACTATGCTTGCTTCATTATGAAGGATGTCTGTTCTCATAGACATTTGTGTGGTGACACTATAGCTAGTATGTAGGTGCTTATTATAGAATAAGTTCACTGAACATGACTCACACAGCTGAACAACTGATGGAGTTCACTCACGTGTCAGGAGTTGTTCACATAGTGATAGTTGTACAAGTATCCTTAGACTTGAGGTCATCATAGTCATCTTGTGTACACTGAACTATGCTTTGGTTTAGTTCTTAGTCTCCAGGGACAATTATAAGGGCTCTACTGGGTATAGGAATTTGTACACGAAGATAGTGTATGATCAATAAAGGATCTACCCCTTCCAATGAAGGAAGAGAATGTTCAATGCTGATCCACTTATGCTAGTTCAGGAATCTCTGGCCAGAGTGAATGAAATTAGATAGGAGTTTCTAATTTACATTAAATAGAACTAAGCATAGTGAATGGGAAAGCAAATGATTAAATAAGATAGGCTTGACACAAGTTCCATGCCTTGTATTTAATCATGACATTGCAGGGTAGAAGGAATTAATTGTACGGTAACTATTCACCGAATGGGTTCTTGGTATTCTAAGCAGTGAATTCGTATTATCCGGATAGTCGCGATATGCTGAGAAGTACCCCTCACGATGTAGAATAAATATGATTAATTAATTAATCATATTTAATGAACCAGATAATTTATATAAATAATGATAAAATAGTTTATTATTATTTATTTCTACTACCGGCTTAATATTGAACCTATAGGGTAACACCATAAAAGAGAATTAATAATGGCTGGTAATTATTTATTTGTGAAATAAATAATTAATTAGCAAATTTAATAATTTATTAAATGGGATTTAATTAATTATAAATTAATTAAGAAAAGTTCTTAATATTATTAATTAAGAATTGAATTTTGGAAATTAAATAACGTGAGAGAATTATTTCAAAAGTGTTTAGAAAAAGGATTAATAATTAAAAGGTGTTTTAATTACTAATTAATAGGTTAATAAAAATAAAGTGTTAATAATAATAATATTTTATGGGAAAATTTTCAGCTGAAAATTTTGCCTATAAATATACTATTATAAACCCTTATTTTGCCTCAACCTAAAAAATTACAAAACCCTAATTCTCTCCACCCCCTCCTCCTCCGTTACATCGATTTTTTGGTGGATACCGGTGGAGTGCTTCACACCTGAGGAGCAGTTGCTAGGGACCTCCGCTCGTGGTTCTTGGATCGCTTTTAAAGGTTAGAAATGATCCATATGATTTAATTACGATCTATATGCGTATTATATGGATTTTATATCAAGAAAAATATTTTACCATGCTTCCATGATAGATAAAATCCTACACTTCATGATCAGGACTAAAGGATAACTGAGGATTGTTGAGAAATACTTTTAGAACTGCAGATCCCTTTTGCATCTTCATTTTTTGACCAGTATAAGTTCTGTACATAGGAACATAATCACCATTGTATTTATCTTCTTTGTTCATGACTCTTCTTTTGATACTTTCAAGTATCATAGAAGACCAGTTTCTGGTGACATTGTTCTCCACTCTAAGAAGATAGTGAATGTATTTCAACTCTGTCACAGTCTTCATCAAGTATTGGTGCAAGGTAAAACTCCTTACTTTACCATCTCTTAAAAAAATATAGAATCTCCTCTCTGACATCATCAATATTTATCTTCCTATATACAATCTTTACGGCTTCAACTTTTTCAAGATGTGAAGAAGTAACTCTTTCACCAAGATTGTCAATCAGAATATTTGTGTCCAATAAATCAGACCTCAGAGTTTCCATTCCAGAATAGCCAATACATCCTGTGGTTCCAGTTTTGACAAGCTTCAGCCTTTCATTATGTTCCACCCAAGAGGGTTTCTTGATGGACTTGTCAACATCTTTCTGTTCTGAACCAGAATCTTCATGTCCTACAGACACATATTTAATATGTTTAAACTCTTTGGGATAACTGAATGAACCAATATCTTTCCATCTTATATCCTGTTTTATGATAGGAGTATAACTTTTAGGTAGATCATAAATCTTCCTCTAACTCTTGTAGATCTTCCACCTCTTTTTCCTCTTCCTTTAGAGGTTTTGACTTCAGCCTTAATTTGAGCCATTAGCTCCTTCTATTGCATAACTGCTTCTTCACTTGTTAGATCAGGAAATTCTTCAGTTATTATTCCAAGAGAACTCCTAGCATTCTTTTGCTCAAACTTTTTATCTTTGTAGTACAGGACAATCTCTTCTCATGCTTCCTTGTGTCTGTAAGGAAAGAATAACCCCTTAACATATGCTAAGTTAGAGATTGTAACATCACCAGGCACCAGAGCATCATCAGTAGCCTTGTACTTGAGTTCATGAGCACCAGTAGACTTTCCTTGTCCTGAAGAAACAGATCTTTTAGAATGCTGAGGTTGTTGAGCAGTAGGAACAATTGGAATATTGGCAACTAGATTTTTATCACCATCACCATCAGTATCTTTATCCTTCAACTAAATAGATTCAGGTCTACATTTTGTGGCAACTATCTTCTCCCCCTTTTGGCATCAGTATCTGAAAGAAGAGAAAACAGAGCATCCAGTTTAGTAGCCATAGAAGATACTTTATCTTCCAAAAAAGAAAGTCGAGAATCCATGCTTTGTTGAGTTTCAACCACAACTTTAACAGCAGTGTTCACACTTATGAGTCCAGCTGAAGAAGGTTGATTAATCATGAATGTATCAATCTTCTCTTTTAAACTAGCATGAGATTTCTTCATATCAGCAAGTTCTGAATGAATTCCTTTCACAGAAATAGTAGAGGCCTTACGATGCAATTTCAGATAAGAATTTTGAATTTCATCATAGGCCCTATGAACATGTTGCATACCAACAGCAGAAGAGATAAAAGTATTTGCATATCTCCTTTTAAAATCTCATTCAGTCTTTCAAAAGTGCTCAGCATCAGCATTGTAATAAAAAGAATTTTGACTGAAATGTGAAGATTAACCAACATTGGACTTCTTAGATGCATCAATAGCAGCCTTAAGCCAAGCTGTTTCAGAATCATCATCATCACTATCATCATCAGAGGCCAAACCAGACAGACCCCCAGAAGAATATGCAGAATTAGGCAGAGGTGCTTTGCCTTTAAAATAATTCTTAGCAATAGGTGTCTGTTCCTGAGGATATCCTGAAATATAAACAAGGTAACACATAAATCTCTCTTTTATTTTCAAGTGATCTCATCACTTCTCACACAATATATTACTTTTGAGAGTAATATTGTTCTCACAGAAGAAAGTTTATAAGCAAAGAAACACTTTTAAGATTCTTTTCTCAAAACTACCTCTCCTTTTGCTAGTATAGGAGACTGCCACTCAAAAAATTTATTTTTTTTTCATAATATTTTCACACAGTCTCACAGAAAAGTACAGTCACACATTTTACAAAGAAATAAGAGATGGCTAAGAGGAGTAGTATGCTTGTCATATAAATAGAGGTAACCTCAAACAAGAGACTATTTATAATCATACAAACATGAGGTACAATAAAATAAAGTAAGCAGTACCTGAAGGTGATTCCTAAAGTGGAAGTGATGATAGTGGAGGAACAAACAACACATCTGGATGCTTTAACAAGATAGTCAGCAACAAATAATCATTAGTAGTGGTTGTTGCAGTGGAAAGATGAACAACATCAGGAATTGATGTAGTATCATGATTTCACTTGGCATGAGAATGAGATAGGCCAGCATCAGTAATTTAAACTGATGGTTCTTATGGGGCCTGAGGAATATGACATGCTTCAGCACGTTTTGCTGACGGTTCTTTTGTACTCTCCTCAAAAATAGGATCATTGATAATTGCATCCACTTTGATAATACATCCTGACGAGCTTTCTTTTCCTTCAATAGTTGCCTAGAATCAGCAAGGAGATCACCTTGAGCAAAGTCAACAATGATTTGTGTAGCTTCTTGGTCTGCATCTTCTCTTTAAGAAGAGGTTCTTATGTGATTGAATGTGTCTCAGTTGCTAAATCCCTTTAAGACTTAGGTTCTTGTGGACTGACATCGATAGCAGAGGACTAAGCCTTGTTCTTCTTTCTGATATACCCAACTACTTCTCTACCTTTTCTTTTCAAGCTGCTCTTTTCAACTTTCTTGGTCATATCAGTTTCTTTGGTCACTGGAATCTTTTTTAGCAGAGCACTAGCATCAGTAGTTGGCTCCTTGGTACCAGTAATGTCAACAGAGGCATCAGGATTTGCAACTGTTGATTTTTTGATCTTTAACCTAGACCCAATGGGCATCTGATCATCAGAGTTATAATCATCTTGCATGATCAGTCTTCTTTTCCTCACTGGGAAACATTCTTCTTTCTTCTCACTCTCACTCAGTAAGGCTTGTAAAAAATTTTGTTCAGAGTTAACATATTTCTTAACTAGCCTTTTCTTTGTTACAACTGATGCCTTTTGGGAGACACCAGAGGAGGCTAATTTAGGAGCTGGATGAGAGTGTTGTTTAGGAGGAACAGTGCTTGGGTTAGAAACAAGATTGGCAGTGTCTTGTTCCATAGCATCAGGAACTGTTACAGAGGTGCCATCATTAGGATTTGCAGGCACTTGTAAAGGAGTAGGTCTATTTCTCAAAAGAAATTGCCTGACCTCCCTAGGCAGGAGAGGAGGTCCTGAAAAATTATTCTTTTCATCCGTTTTGATGTGATCAATGATAGCTTTTTCAGAAATTTGAAACACATGGAGCAAATGATCATTATCAAATTCAGCATTAGGGCATAAAAAATTGAAAATTAATTGAAGAAATCTAGTATACCCTATAACTCCTGATGTATCTGCTCTCCTAGCAATTATGAATTGAAGATTAGTATTACCATAGTCAAAATTACCATAGTAAAGGAGAGAGTACCCAATTTTCAGAGAAGTAGATGGAAGAGCATCAAAATTTGTTGTTTTATTCAAGAAACATCTGCTGATGTAGTCACAGAACAAATTCCATTCTCTCTTCAATTTTGTCCATGTTAGTTTGCCAATGGTTGTGATTTCACCTTTATAGCTCAAGGTTCTTAGCATATTAAATAGCTGCTTAGTTGTATAGTTATCAGGAGCACCATCACAAGCAGGAAATCTCAAGGTTTGAACCGGGACATCAGCATCAACCTCATACCTGCGTCCCTTATATTCAAAAGAGAAAGCAGTGTTTATTTCATTAACCAGAGCTGTATTCCATACTTGCATCACATCCATGTAGGACACCTTGGTAGGATTTTGAAGAGCATACCCAATTGGACATTGGAGTAAGAAATCCTGAATATCATGAAAAGATTTTGGAAACTGTTGATGTGTAAGCAGAGCCAAATAATTATTTGTGCCAAAGGTGTTTCCATGAATGATAGTAGTTTGGCTGAAGAATGGTGAAACTTCAGAAGATGACATGATGTGTGTAGGAGTTCAGTAAGGATATGGGTTTGATGTGAATAGCGAGGTTATGTGTATGATGATTTGTGTCACTGAAGTTCTTGTGAGTATATAGGTTTGCAAAGCTGAATTGTGTATAACACATACACGAAGAAGGAAGCTTAGTAAATTAGACTTTTGACAGATGGCAATTACTGAGTAATAGGATTTAAAAATGGAGTAAAATGCGGAATTAGCAACAAAATACGTACAGCTCGTTCAAGAAATTACAATGTGAATTTGTTCAATAGATAATCCACTATTAATCAATAATTAAATAAGATATTCAATTGCATTACAAAATAACTCATAAATTATTTAACAATAATATTCTAAATTAGAACATGTTGACCTGTCGTCTATATTAGGAACCGCTTATCTGTCTGGATTTGACAATCTCAGGATTTGTCGAATCAATTCCATCAGTATTTGTCAAAAACACACACACGTTAGAATTCCAAAATTTAATCTCAACAATCATCAAAATATAAATGGTAAATGTATGAGTTAGATATTAATAGGCTACAATCAAGAACAATCACATTCACACACAGCTAAATAACAGAGATTAAATCTTGTAAACCAAAAATTTTATTAATAGATCAAAAGATTACATTTCATGAAATTTTGATTACATGCATGAGAGAGTACAAAAGTATCCTAGTCTAGTAGATAAGAACTCTAACGGACTTGGTCTAAGAAGCCTGACAAAGCTGATGGTAAAGAGAAACAGGTAGAGGAACTTTGTCTAGAGAACTAAAGTTGTTGATGTTTATTGGTTCATCATGCTCTTTACGAACATCACAGCAAGACGGATCATCCGTTCCAGCTGACAGAGAGCTTCTCGCCTTTCTTCCTCCAAGAGATCGAGATGGAGGCGATAATCCATCTCGAAGAACAGGAGATGCGTCTAGACCTCCTGTGGAACCCAGTTCCCCACTTCATTGGGAATGGGAGTGATGTGCCATTCCTGCTACCAAACTTCACAGCTAAACTCCACCTTGAAGGTTTCGTAGTTCATGAACATATTGTATCGAACCATTTGTGCGAAAGATTGGACTGATTCTTTGTGTATTAAACATTTTCAACAGATTCTTTGTGTACTTGGACTGATTATGTAGATGCCATTATCAGTCTGCTTAATTTGCAACCCCAGGAAATAGCTCATCTCTCCCATCATACTCATTTGATATCTTGATTGCATCAAATTTGAGAACTTATCACACAGTTTTTGATTAGTTGATCCAAAAATGATATCATCCATATAAATTTGAACTAAAAGCAGATCTTTACCTTTATTCAGATAAAATATATTTTAATCTATTGTACCTCTTTTGAATCCACTTTCAAGTAGAAACTGAGCAAGGGTCTCATACCATGCTCTAGGTGCTTGCTTTAGTCCATAGAATGCTTTGTCAAGTCTATAAACATAGTCAGGATATTTAGGATCCACAAAACCTGGTGGTTGTTCAACATAGACTTCTTCTTCAAGTTCTTCATTGAGAAATGCACTCTTAACACCCATCTGAAAAACTTTGAACTTCTTGTGTGCAGCATATGCCAAGAAAATTCTGATTGCTTCCATCCTAGCAATAGGAGCAAAGGTTTCATCATAGTCAATGCCTTCCTGTTGTGAATATCCTTAATCCACTAACCTTGCCTTGTTTCTGACAACGGTTCCATCAGAATTAGTTTTATTACTGAAGACCCAATTTGTACCTACAATTGACCTGTTCTTAGGTTTAGGCACCAGCTTCCATACTTCATTTCTTTCAAACTCATTCAGCTCTTCTTGTATAGCTATAACCCAATCTGCATCCTTAAGTGTATCTTCTATTTTCTTTGTCTCTTCCTTAGACAGTAGATTGTGATACATACATTCATTTTGAGTTGCACTCCTTGTCTTTACACCTTTATCAGGATTTCCAATGATCAAATCAGGAGTATGATCTTTGGTCCATTTTATGGCATTAGGAAATGTCCTTCTTGAGCTAGATGCTCCCCCTGAATCATGTGCCTCATCAAATGCATTTGAAGCTCCCCCTGAATCAGTGCTGTTAACTCCTGATGAAGAATTAGGACTTGACACATGTTATCCTGATGTTGAGTCTGCATTAGATTCTGAGTGATCAGATTGAGAAGTAACTTGAGTTGACTATTTACTGTTATACTATCAGTTGAACCTTGCCGTTGATCCCCCTCAACATGTGCAAGTTCATTAGTACAGTGATCATCTTCAGGATCTGAAGGAGTATCAGGATTTGGATCATCAGTAATTGATAATACATTAGGGTTTGATGCAGATTCCAACAGTGCATTTTCATTTGCAAAGATCAGACTTTCATGAGTGTCTTCTTCAAAACCAGGAATCTTCTTATCATCAAAAGATACATTGATAGAGATAACTAAAATATTTGTTCTCAGATTGAAAACCCTGTATGCTCTTGATGGTGATTAATCAACAAAGATTCCTTCATCAGCTTTTGATTCAAACTTTCCTAGCTGATCGACATGAGTTCTCAGAACAAAGCACTTACATCCAAATACATGGAGATGTTTGAGACTGGGCTTCTTTTCTTTCAGCATTGGATAAGGAGTAGCACCATGTCTGTTTATCAGTGTGATATTCTGAGTATAATAGGTTGTGTTTACTACTTAAGCCCAGAAGTTAGTGGGTAGTTTAGCTTCTTCTAGCAGAGTCATGCCAGCTTCAATTAGGGTTATGTTCTTTCTCTCAACAACACCATTTTGTTGAGATGTTCCAGGAGCTGAGAATTTTTGTTGTATGCCTTTTTACTTGCAGACTTCCTCCATTTTTGAGTTCTTGAACTCAGTGCCATTATAACTTCTTAGTATTTTCACTTTGAAGTTATATCCATTCTCAATTTTCCTTACATAATCCAGAAGAATTTCTGGAGTTTTATCCTTCCTGTATAGAAAATAAACCCAAGTATATCTAGTGAAATCATCAACAATTACATGTGTGTAACTTTTCTTATTGATAGACATTATGTTTACTGGTCCAAAGAGATCCCAATATAACATATGATGTGGTTCAGTGATTGAGAATTCTATTTTACTTTCGAAAGATACTCTTCTTTGTTTGGACTTTTGACAAGCATCACAAAGACCATCAGACGAGTATAGCATATTTGGTAATCCTCTTACTAGCTCCTTCTTGGCAAGTTCATTGATTGAATTGAAGTTGAGATGTGAGAGCTTCTTGTGCCAATTCCAGCTCTCATCTACTGATGCCTTAGAGATATGGTAAGTAGCTTCTTGCTCAAGACTTTCATGTAGCCTTGCTTCATACATGTTGCCACATCTGTATCCCATCAAGAAAATTTTCTTTGACTTGTTATGAACAACTTCACAGTGAGAGTCATAGAACACCACATGATAACCTCTATCAGTGATTTGACTGATGCTTAGTAAATTGTGCTTTAGTCCTTACACCAGAGCTACATCTTCTATTACTACATTTCCAGTTACCAAGTTTCCATATCCTAGAGTGTGTCCTATATTTCCATCCCCATAAGATACATCTGGGCCAACCTTCCTCTAAAATTCTAACATCAGGGATTTATTTCCAGTCATGTGTCCTGAACATCCACTATCCAAGACAAGAATATTTTTCATGTTATTAATTAGAAGGATTTTTAAGGACCCACACTTGTTGGGCCTTCATTTTGGACAACTTAATTCTTTGTGATTCATACTTACTTCTGACAGTTTTTCCCTTATCAGGATTTATCTTGTCAGAAGTAGATTTAGTAGAACTAGGAGAATTAAACACATAAGCAGTTTTATTGAATTTTGGAAAAGGTTCATAATAGTTATGATACAGCTTATGATAAGAAATACAAGTGTAAATTGAATGTCAACTACTAACACAATGAAAACAAGGATTTTATGGTTTATAACATACTGACCTACCCCTAACATCAGACTCAGGAATAGCAGTTTTCATTTTCTTACTCCTCCTGCAATCAATAGCAAGATGATTATTATTACCACAGTTAAAACAAGTTTTTCAAGGAGCATTGGGAACAAACTTATAATTAGATTCCTTAGAGATACCATGCTTACTATTCATGTTTCTTTTTGGACTTTTTACTTGAGGTTTGTGTTGAGTGGCATTTATGACACTTTATAACGCTCCATTAAGCTTTTAATTGGTGTATTTATACTCAAGTTGTTGGTGGTTTAATGTTTGTTTTAGTGTTTTTGCATTTCAGGCATTAATCCGGGATTCAGGTGAATTAGCATTGATTTGATACTAATATGGTGTTAGGATGGTGTCCAAGGAATAAAGGCTCATGAAGACCAACTCGTTGTAGCAATAAAAGAAGGCAATTCTAGTTTTTTTAGAAGATCAGCTCGCCCGCGCTATGCTAGCGCGTGGACGCGCCAGAGAAATAGAATGCCAGCGCGCCCGCGCTGGTGAAGCGCGCTGTCACGCCAGGTCGGGAATCCAGTTTCCTGTTTCAATTAGAAAACTGTCTTTCTGGGCTTTTGGCTTAATTGGGATGCTATTTAAAGATAATAAAAAAGATGTTTTTTATAACGGAGCTTAAGGAGAAGACGACAAGAAGACCTATAGCATAATTCAATGAAGGCGAAGAAGATCTAGTTTATTCTTGTGAATCTTTGTTCTAAGTTGTAATCTTGGATGCTCATTTCTTATTTTGTCGAACCTAATACTCTGGATTACGTACTTTGTTTATTATTTGTTTATAAAGACTACGTTTGTTATACCATGCTTTCATCGGAACCCACGTTGATGATGAGTCCGATTATGGGCTAATCATTATTGTGGGGTTCTAGCGGATTTATTTATGGATTTTTTTAGTTGAATTGTTTCGAAGCCTTAGTGTGTGGTGATTGTATGATAACCTAGTATTGGTTGTGCTTATTCGTCTTATGAGCATCGCAAACTTATAAGATATCGTGTTAATTCTTAATGAAGCGACAGTGAATTTAAGGATTTAGAACTTGCCATGCTAGCATAGGTTCATGTGTTATTGTTATGCATGATTCGTAGGTAATTTTAACCATCTTACTTGCCCTATGTAATCACGATAGATAACTTGTGCATTAAACCGTTATGTTGTCAAATTCTATAGACATATAGGGTCTCAATATAATTGGTATCTATTCAGCTTCCATCTCTTTTATGGATGTCTCGTAGTATGGTATTCGTACAACGAAAGTTGGCGTTTATCAGTTTCGTGTTATCTGATTAGTGTCATCACCATTACATGCTAAGATTAAGAATGAAAAGGCTATTGAATGAAGTACTTAATGAAGTTAGAATCCCATGTTTGTGTCATATATTATTCAACTCTCTTTAATCTCTTTAGTTAATGTTCTCTAGTATAATTCTCAATAGTTAATCATAGTATAATCAAATCCCAAATTGGTATTCATCTTAGCATTAAATAATAGCCATATCATTGTTGCATAAGTGCATAAATCATATAGTTAATTTAACCAGTCTCTATGGGAACGAACTAGAAATAATTATATATTACTTGCGATCGCGTATACTTGCGTGAATTATTAGTGCGTGCTTAGCGACTAACAAGTTTTTGGTGCCGCTGCCGGGGACTCGGTGTTAACTTTTAGTTTATGTGTTTATCATCAGTGATCGTTAAAGTTCATTGACTCGGACATTATTACTTACCTACTCTTTTCCTTGTCGTGTTTCAGGTACTCTAACGAGCATGTATGCATACGCATTCGCGGGCTCGTAAGAGAACTCTGGATCAAGCCGAGAAAGAAGCTGTAGTGATTCGAAGGGAAGTTTTTGAGGACGAAGAGAAAGTTGAAGAAGAAGAAGAGAAAGTCGAGAAACCAGCTTTAGTAGTGATGGAAGATCTAACAGAAATTCCTAAGGCTTTGATGGATTATTCTCATCCTAAGATCAATGATATTCATTCGAGCATCATCAGACCAACCATCTCGGCTAACACTTTTGAGATCAAGTCGAGCACGATTCAGATGATACAGAACTCAGTTGTGACTCTTCCCATTTTCTCTGAGGGATAAGGCAAAGTGCTGATTACATTCTCTACCACCAGGGTCTATCACCGCATGGAAGGATCTTGCTCAAAAGTTTCTCACTAAATTCTTTCCCATGGCGAAGACTGCTGCAATCAGGATTGCTCTTACTCAGTTTGCACAACAAACTGGAGAATCTATGTGTGAGGCTTGGGATCGATATAAGGAGATGCTAAGGAAGTTCCCACACCATGGCATGCCTGACTGGATGATTATAAACTGTTTCTACAATGGATTGGGTGCTACTTCTAGACCCATGCTCGATGCAACATCAGGAGGAGCCTTATGGGCTAAGAGCTACAATGATGCTTATGAATTGATCAAACTGATAGCTGTTAATGAATACTAGAATCCTTCTCAGAGGCTAACTCAGGGTAAAGTAGCATGAATTTTGGAGTTGGATGCAGCAACTGCTATAGCTGCCCAACTTAAGGCTTTGACTATGAAGGTGGGCACTTTGGCTAATTATGGAGTTAATCAAATCACTAGTGTTTGTGAGCTTTGTGTGGGGGCGCATGAAACTGAGCAGTGCGCTATTTCTAGCGAATTAGCACAATTTGTGAGCAACTTTCAGAGATCACAGCAACAAGCTCCAGCCACTTACCATCTAAATAACCGTAATCATCCTAACTTCAGGTGGAGTAATAATCAGAATATGGTGCAACAATCTTACCAGCCATACACAACAAAGCAGTATAAGCCTCCTGGTTTTTAGCAACCACAATATGCCCCTAGGAAACAACTTCAACTTCAGCAGTTACCGCAAGCTAATGAAAAATATGAATTGGAGGAGTTGAGGCTCATGTGCAAGAGCCAAGCTGTGTCTATCAAGACTTTGGAGAATCAGATTGGGCAAATTACTAATGCTTCACTAAATCGTCAACCTGGCACACTTCCAAGCGATACTAAAGTGCCAGGCAAGAAGGAAGCTACAGAGCATGTTAAGGAAATTACATTGAGGTCTGGTAAGGTTGCAAATCCTGAAAAGCCAAGACTCTAGAATTTGAAGTTGAGGCTAAAGAAGAAGAAGTGAAAACAAGGAAGACTACTGTTGAGCACACTCCTCCTGAGGGTAATACATGGGAGAAACAGATCTATCATCCACCTCCTTTTCCTAAGAGGCTGCAGAAGAAAAAGCTGGATAAGCAGTTTGAGAAGTTTCTGGAGGTGTTCAAGAAACTTCCCATCAACATACCTTTCGCTGAAGCTCTTGAACAAATGCCTATTTATGCGAAGTTTATGAAATATATTCTCTCTAGGAAGGTGAAGCTTGATGACTTAGAGACCGTTGCTCTCACGGAGGAATACAGTGTTGTGCTGCAACAGGAGTTGCCTCCGAAGCTTAAAGATCCTGTAAGCTTCATTATTTCATGCACCATTGGAAAGGTGTCATTTGACAAATGCTTATGTGACTTGGGAGCTAGCATCAATCTGATGCCCTTGTCAATCTTCAAGAAGTTGGACTTGCCTGATCCAAAGCCTACTTATATGACTTTGCAGTTGGTGTAACATACGGGAAATATCGTGTAATTATTTTTATCAAAATATAATTATTATGTTAGTATTATGTGATTTTTGATGAATTATCTGATGATTGGTGTTGATATTTGGATGTTTATATATGATAAAATGTGAGTATGTTAATTTTATGATGCCCAGATTAAAATATAGATGAGTGTGATATTCTTCTGGTAATTTTTAGAATGTTATATGATTTTATAATGATTTATGAATTCATTAATTATTTTCTGAATAATTACGAAACTATTTTATAAAGTCAGGAATCGTCCAACTTCAACCATTTTTACGTTTTTACAACCCAAAACTCTTCCAAAAACTCCTTCCTAACCTAATCTGGTAATTCCGGACATTCTTCGTGTTTTGACTTTTTCCATCCGGATTACAGTTTGACCCGTGCGTGGCCCGGCGCAAAATTTTCGATACGATAATCATTTCGATAAATCAACAAAACCCATATTCTCGAAAGACAGGATATTATTACATAATTTTTTGTGTAAAGTGTTTTATAAGAAGCCCGGTTTGGATAATTATCCCATTTGGGTATCAAATCAGATCGTCTTTGCAGTTACTTAGCGGCTAAGTAACTAATTTATCGATCCAATACGATCCAACACAAACCAATATTACATAAATATAAATAGCCTATTTGTTATTAATTTTATTCGTATAATCATAATCAGTCACTTAAAATCGATAAAAATCCAGAGAAAACCCTAAAAACACCGCGTTCTTGAAAATCAAACGCACAAACGAAGGTATTATCGAAATCCAATTCAAAAAATCAAAATTTGATTTAATTATTTATAATTTATTTTAAATAATTATTTATGGATTTAATTAATTAATTAATCCATTTAATTAATTAATTTTATCTAAAAATAGTTAAATAAAATGTAATTATTTATAATTAAGCCAAATAATAATTTAAAAATCATTTTTAAGCTTTTAAATTTTATATAAAGGTACTTAAAATTCAATTAATATTATTATTAATTGAATTATTCTCATTTTATTCATAATAAATCAATCGTTCGTCCGTTTAATATGAAACGAACGCCTCTAGACTCAGAAAAATATTTCGCTTCTATTCAAAATATTTTTGAGACCTAAATTCTTTTGTATTAAAATGATGTTTGTTTTATGAATCATTCTGAGTCAGTAATTGATCGTTAAAATACACTTTTTGACCCGATTTTAATTTTAAACGTATCGAGACCTATCTTTTGACGATTCAACTTATGTGCTACATGAATTATGTGATTATGTGTTATATGAATAATATGATTGCATGCCTTATGTGTACGTGTTATATGGATAATGAGTCAACTTATCTTTTAAAACGTTATCTGATTAAAGATGATCATTATCTGTTATTATCGGGAGGATAGACGATAAGGATAAACATATAGATGAGACAATTATATATTGTCAGTTCATTGAATGGTATCATTTATGATAGATACACATAGTTCGAGGCATTCAAGGCCAGACAGAGATTGTAAAAGTAAATCCTGATTACGTGTAGTAACGAAACGAGTGGATTCAGAATAGAGATAGACCTGAAATGGTGATTGAAAAGAAAGGTCAAGTAACCTATCAATGGAAATAAAGATACATCAGGACTGAGTAATATGGTAGATAGTTAAAGATCAAAGGGTTACCAATTGAGGCAAATATTCCTACACTTTCTTCTAATATACTGCACATATTTCTTCATTTTTATTCTAAGTTCAAAATAGTTAAATGTTTTTATATTTCGCTACAATTACTCTTATTTATGCCAGTGCCTTTTTGATCTTCCCGAACTCAGAATCAGGATGTTTTGAAATCAAAGTAATTTGACATCAAAATACTCAACGGACTGGATGGTTATGATGAGGGCCAGGAATGAGCTGGACCCTAAGGGCCATAGATGGTTGGTCCCTTGATTAATAGGCCATAGTTTCCTGGGTACCCCATATGTTGGTTGGATCTATGCAGTTGGGTATAGATCCGCATTATATCCTGACTGATCAGCAGGTTATAGTGCATATATTGGTTTCTAGTGTCCAGTCTAATTTATTGTTGATCGCCATTAAAGGAATTCCTTCTTGAATAGTTTATGATTACAAAATCATACAAATATTTGATTCAAAGGGATGAAACATTGAAACGATCACTGTTCTTTTTCAGAAAAATGTGATTAATGATTAAAGGCCAATGAGGGACGATGTTTTGTTCACTCAACTGTTTTAAATAAATAAAGATGTTTTGAAATCATTCAATAATCATTTCCAGAAGTTTCTTTGATCTGTACCTGGAAACCATTTATGATACTTGCTGGGAATTTTTGGCTCACTCTTTCTTTGTGAATTCTTATTTTTTTCAGGATCAAATGAGGACAGTAGAGAATAACTTTTAATAGACAGGAAAAGTGGAGAAATTCCAGCTGAAGGAATTTGGAGGTGTCAGGGAGAATGATACGAGGAAGTTATTAAAGAGGTAATGAAATTGTAATTAGTTATTATGATTTTAGAACGTTATATTCTTGTTTCATACCATAACCTGTAAGCGATCTAGAATAATGAGGGGTTATTTGTATAATTATGTTAATATACTGGTTTATATTATTTAAATTTTTAGTGACACCCAATCCTGACCCCGGATTTTGGGGTGTTACAGTTGGTATCAGAGCTACATGTTATTGGTCTCTGAAATAAGAATAGGTGGAAGTAAGATAGGATTGACAGGTCATATAAGATAAGGAAGACCCTAAGTATACTCATTTTGAGTTCGAGTTGAGTGTAAATTAAGATTAGCAGATCCGATATGGATTAGTAAGATAGGATATTGTTAAGATAAGTGGAAGGAGAATATATTTCCGTTATAGAAATATTGAGTTCCCAGATCCTATAGTTGTCAAGAGTCGACAGCTCGACAGAGATTGGGTAAATTACCCTATTTTCATATGGTTTTAAAGGAAAATGCGATTGATTTCTGTGGGAATTTTGTATAAGGAAAGATATGAAAGTTTTAGTATGAGAAAACTTAGAATTATATAGTAGGATAAACATCAGACTGGAGGCAACACGTTGATTGAAGCTAACGAAGAGCCAACGTCGCAAGTTTAAAGGCACCACTGTGGCGAGGAGCTTCTTATCAATTTTTGGGCGTCGTGCAAGGATCGACATATCGATCTTATTAGTTATATTTAAGGTTAACAAGAAGATACGACTTTATGTATGGATAGAACGTTGAATTACGTCAATCGGTTGTAACTACAACATCAAGGACAATGATAAAAATGTCAAAGATAGTACCAAATGCCAGCACTGGAGTTAGAGTTACGAATAAAATGATATACAACGGTAAATGAAGTTTTTGCCAATTAATGAAGGAAAATTTACCCAATAAGGGGTAGAAGATATACTAAAGTGAATGGACCCTTAGGTGGTCGTTTCTTCAATTAGGTACCTTGTTGAGGTTGAAGAGAACAACAACCAACTCATATAGTAAGGACGACCAGATGTGCGATTTTCAAAATTCTAAAACAAGTTTTCGAAAAAAGACTTTCTTAAAAGACTTTCTAAAAGTTTTTTAAACAGAATAAGTTTTTTTTTAAAATTTGGTTTTCAAATTACTACTTGAGTTTTTGTTGCTATAAGTATTAGATTACATGGAAAAATACTTGATCAAACTCATTATTGCTAGTTCAGAGGGCCAAGTAGACCCGCTAATATGGAGAAGCTTAAAATTTTCTCGGAAGAAAATGCAAACCTTGTTTAATAGTATCAATAATTGAATCAACGTGTGGAAATATTATTTATCTAATTTAAGGAATTATTAAAGTTTAAAATGGGTCCGTTGACCCAAAAGAAGCTCGAGTATGATTGAAGAAAATGGAGAAATAATCTAGATGATTGAAGAAGAATAATATTCCTATCGACAGAGTCGAGGCATTGCAGGATCAATGGTTACGCTACGCGGTATAGAAGAAATTAGAAATTATGATTATAAATTCCGTAAGAACGCGATTATGGACGAATTACTAAAGTATCAAACATGAAAGCATGACGCATACAATACAAGACTTACATGGCAGGGATGAAGCAAGAAGTGATGACGGCAAATCCAATGAGAAGACAATTATGCTCAAATTGGTTGAATGTTAAAGGCATTTCCAGAAGATATTTCGAATCTATCATCTGGCGTGGATCTGGAATCTGTTACTCGAACGAGCCCTAAAAGGAGGCATACGAGAAACATAGATGGCGACTAACGGTGTCATTCTTTTCCACGACTGCGTATACTTTTCTTGATTCTTGAATACGTGTGGGTTTCTCTCAGTAATAAATATATGAGAAAAGAAGGAAAGAAAATTTAGTGTATCCCTTTCAAATTATTTCTCTTCTCAGAATATTTCTTTTTGGTCGAGACAAGCAGTGTTATGATATGACGCTTTGTCGAAATGACGAAGAGTTTGGTGGGACGCCACCTAATCATGTGTTGTATGCCATATAGTATGAAAGTCTGGACACCTTGAGTACGAATATGGTTGTCTCATTCATATCCAAATCTTCACTCATTCTTCTTCCTTCAATTTATTGATGTACAGATTCACCCAATTGTTTTGTTGCATTATTATTCCTTACCCAGTTTAATCAAAATCATATTCACAAAACTCTCTTCTTGTGTTAAGTCTATTCTTTGAAGATTTTAGAAAAAGTGGAATAGTCCCGTGTAGCAGGTGGAATTATAGGCCGAACATAGATATAATCGCAAGCCGATAAGTGGTGGATATCTGCGGACGAGGAAAAATGGTTAAACCGATAGCGTGGTCATTACAAAGACATCAAATCATAAAATTGTTCCTGTTACGAGAATTTCATCAGTAAGGTAGATTACATGAACACGGTGCACTTCAAGTCAGAAGATTTTAACGTGAGATGAATTGTTAGCGAATCACAACAAGTAAATTAATTGTAAAATAAGGAATAAAAGCTGTGTACATCAGACAAAGAGAACGAGTGGCGGGACGACAACTGAAGATCAAAGAATTCTTAACAATGACTCGGACAAGAAATTAATACGTGAAACATCCTTTCGTCCTGGGAAGATACTTGCCATGAAGATTCAAGATCGAAGAAATCTTAATTGCAAACAAATTTTGAACGTGATTTTCAAGGACTTGTTAGGTTCTCTAACTTGAATAAATGAGTATGGTGAATTTAATACCCCTAACTGAGCCAGCGACGAAGGTTCCGTATAGGAACATATAAATAGAAATAAAGAACTGATGATCCAATTATATCAAATCTTTTAACAAGTAACACTTTAAAACCAAGTGAGTTTTTATAGAATATAATATTGGTTGAGACCATGTATTGATTATCAGAAATTAGACAAGTTAACTAATGAAAGAAGCGTATATTCTCAAGGGTAGAGTATTTGTTTGATCGGGTGAAAGATGTAGTATAAGTTCTTAAAGTATTCATATACATGTATGAGTCGTGGAAAATAAGATTAAAAGATTTCTTTGGGATGAATTTATGAGTAGAATATTAATATGAACTATTAATTAGAGAATTTGAACTGAAAAATAAACCAGAAGAATCCTGGAATAAAGTTTTGAGAAGCAGCAGAATAATTTTATATTCATTAGTGGAGTTCCGAGATATTTTGAAAAAAATAATTGAAAGGTATGGTTATGGCCCTAGTTTGATAAAAAAACGTATGCTATGTCAGTTTGTAGAAGATGTGGTTATCAGCATGTTATATTTTGGAGTATGATGAAATGATGAGTTTGGTTGATGGTGGTGGATTGATATGGTTGATTAGTAGTTTGGTTGATTGTTGGTGTCGGCTTGAGTCCGACTGGTAGTCCATAATATAGAAGAGATGCTGCCCAAATTTTTAGAAATACCCTACTTTTAAAGGCAAAGTATACTTTCATGTGTTATTAATATTCCTGTTGATAGTCCAAATGATTACGATCTCAGTTCTTGAAAGAAATGGTTGTAGCCAAACTGACTTTATATAATTGGTCTCTGATTTCATCTACCTAGCCATCACTTGGTTCGATTGATCAATTAAAAGAGTTAATTGGTTAATTCTACCAACTTATGGTCAGTTAGATGGAAATCGATTCTAATTAGATTAAGTCAAATTCTGATGTGATTTTCAGATCCGAAGTCAAAGCAATGAGAAATTTGGAGGAAGTAAGGACACCAGTAGAATTCAGAAGTTCAGCGGAATCAGCGCGATATTACTGCAAGTGTGCAGGGCTTTAATTGGATAAATATGCCCTTTGCAATAGATAAGAGAATTAAAAAGTTATTTGCACATGCGAGTGAGAAGAACATTTTCAAGAATTAAAGGTTCAAGATAAGAGCCAGGAGAAGGAAGGAAGAGAATGAAGGAGAGATTAATAACTACATCAATATGGATGTTATTAGACGATCAAGGAGATTTTTATCATCTGCAACAAGGTTTTATTCAAGGACTTGAAGAGAGACAATGTACAGCGGGCATAGACCTCAATAATTTGAAATATATCTTCAATGCGAAGAAGCCAAAGATGTGACAGAGAATAGTTGGAGTGGATTAAAAATGAAAGTTGTGCGATTAGTGATTGTGTGAGTAAGGTTAAGGAAGTAGCTGACAATGGGATTTGATAGTTCGGTCGACAAGAATTCAAATAATGATGGAAAGCTTTTTTTCCAGTATTAGCCACAAAATGGCTTATCTAGTAGTAACCAAATCGGTACAACTAGAAAGAAGAAATCGCTTATGTTAAGAAGAGAGAATGAGTCATGAGAATGGAGAACTTGACTAGAAGGGAACGTGGAATCAAAAGAATGATAAAGAAATTTATAGGAGTATCCTGGATATAAGAAAATTATGAACGTCAGGTTGCTAGAGCTAATGTAAGGCATGGAGTGAGATGCCAATATTTGGAGATAGGGAATTCATTCTAAGACTGCGATTAAATATGGAAATTTAAATAGAAGTATAGATTGACATGGCATAAGAATGGAAATGGAAGGACGTATAAGTAAATGAAGAATTAAAGCATGCATTAGAGGATGAACCTATTACCGCAACCTTTTCAAAAATGAGTATAGCTCATTAAGGAATGATATAGAGAATCACTTGAAAACCAGAGATGAAGCAAGTGTTATTTAAATTATCAAGGGTAGGTTAACTAAACCCCGACATTCTTTTATGGATGAATACTATACCTGAGGAATGAGTTGATATTGCTACAAGGAGATTGTGGTACGCTCACAGATTCAAGTATGGACTAAGATTGATCGATATTGTTACTTAATCTAATATTTTGAACAGAAGTAAAGTGAAGAATTTGATGAAACATTTGTAAATTGAGATAGGGAATACATCCCAAGAATATGATTAAGTACTGAGGGTTAAAAGAAATATATAGTGACCCGACATGAAAAGAAAATGAGGGAAAGCATCAATTGAATCATTATTGATAGGTTATCCCAAACCTAGTCATTCTCTTTTATTAATGATCAGTTTGTCCAATAAGTGGGTTAGTTGCTGCTTGGAGAAATAGTGATACGTCATCAGATCCAGGAATTGATTGAAAATGATCAAACTAATTGATTAGAAATTTTACTGGAATATTTAGAATACGGTGAATTATGTCAAACCAGAATAGTATATACCACTCCTAGATGAACGAACGTTAAGTAAGGCAGAACTAAAAGAGTGGAATTTGGCTAAACATCGTAAGCTCAAGGGATTCAAGTTACTCCAAGAATAGGATACACGATGACTTTTTGATAATATGACATAAAGAAAATAATAAATGTTGTATGTGACTAGACGTCAAGGGAGAGCATTGCAGTTAGTTTCGTATGAGAACTCTTTGGAACCAAAATAAGGGATAATATGGGTTAGAATATGCGGGTGATACCTCCCGGTTAGTAAATTTTCTTTATTCGATTGTGATTCAAGGAAATTAAGGTATGATGATAAGTTTGTGCGTCAATCATATCCAGTCGAGATTTTGTCACAAATTCTTAATCCGGGAGAAAATTCAAAAATGTTAGGGATCGAATACACCATGATTTTAGTATATCATTCGCAGATGGACAAGAAGATTAAGGGAACGATTAAAGAGCCTCAAATGCGACCGGAAACGATTACCAACCAAGTTAATTGAACAAAGAAACATATGGGAATGAGGTTCAGCAACGAGTAACTATTAGAAACATTCATGATCACGAATTACTAGAATTAGAAAGAAAACATAATTAATATGCGTTATGCTGGTCCTTTTGAAACAATATTAAAAGGATAAATGGAAGTGAGTTGGCTTCACCGCCACCCGTATAGCAAATTCATAGGGTTTTTATACGTGTATACTCAGGAAAAGTAATCTAGCTCCATTATATATATATACACAATGGAGGCTTGAGTTGAGTTATATGAGCAACTAATAGAACATGATGTCAGCAAAAGGTTGTTGAGGAATGATCCATATTGTACGATTAAAGTTATGAAAAGTTGTAAGGTTAAAAGATTTACTTGAGAAAATGAAAGTGAGATACTTGAATGTATCATTATCTGATCCTTAGTGTGATTCTGAGAATAGAATCCTTTTAAGGGGGAAGGATATAACATCCGGGAAATATTGTGTAATTATTTTTATCAATAAATAATTATTATATGAGTATTATGTGATTTTTGATGAATTATCTGATGATTGGTGTTGATATTTTGATGTTTATATATGATAAAATGTGAGTATGTTAATTTTATAATGCCCAGAATAAAATATAGATGATTGTAATATTCTTCTGGTAATTTTTGGAATGTTATATGATTTTATAATGATTTATGAATTCATTAATTATTTTCTGAATAATTACGAAACTATTTTATAAAGCCGAGAATCGTCCAACTTCAACCGTTTTTACATTTTTACAACCCGAAACTCTTCCGAAAACTCCTTCCTAACCTAATCTGGTAATTCCGGACATTCTTCGTGTTTTGACTTTTTCGATCCAGATTAATGTTTGACCCGTACGTGGCCCGACGTAAATTTTTTGATACGATAATCATTTCGATAAATCAACAAAACCCGTATTCTTGAAATACGGGATATTATTACATTATTTTTCGTGTAAAGTGTTTTATAAGAAGCCCGGTTAGGATAATTATCCCATACGGGTATCAAATCGGATTGTCTTTGCAGTTACTTAGCGGCTAAGTAACTAATTTATCGATCCAATATGATCCAACACAAACCAATATTCCATAAATATAAATAGCCTATTTTTTATTATATTTTATTCTTATAATCATAATTGGTCAGTTAAAATCGATAAAAATAAAGAGAAAACCCTAAAAACACCCCGTTCTTGAAAATCAATCGCACAAACAAAGGCGTAATCGAAATCCGATTCAAGCGTGCAATATATCAAATCGAAGCTCTCGAAAAGTTCTTTCTGAATCAATTAACCATTTTTGTGAAGAAATCAAGGTGATTTTCTTATTTAATTGTTTTAATCCGAATTTATATGATTTAAAATATGAATTTTTGCAAACTTGATTATCTGATTATTTTGATGATTCCATGTTGTAGAGCACGTTAGTCTGGTCAATTTCATATATTATACTTCAAAAATAGAGTACAATAACATATAATAATTGAGGTTTTATTTTCTGAAAACTCGAAATTATGGTTCTTGGTGTTCTTGAGTTGAGATTTGGGGATTTTTGCTCTGAGGGTTATTGATTGATTTTGATGGTTGTAATAGCTTCCTGAAGTCAATTGCAATCGATTTATATATTTAATTACACCAAACGATTGCTGGGTCAAGTAAACCAAGTTCTTGTTTTCTTTGTTTTGTTCGTATTTCTAAATCGATTTTCTGATTAATATGTTAATTGTTAGATGATCTTGATGCTGTCAACCAATTATACGGGTTGAGAGCGTTATTTTGATATAGAGAATGTTGATTTTGGTTTGAAAACGGCCGAGTTCGATAACTCGCCGGGTTTGTGCGAGTTCGCCGGCTTTCATGGCCTCCTCGTCGGAACTCGCGAGTTATCGATGGAGTATGTTCAGGGTTGGCTTAATCGAGCTTCTGGGATGACAAGGATCGATCCGGCCTTTCAAACGAATTTGAACCAAGTGGTTTTGACGGTCATCGGAGTCGACCGGAATCCGCCGGCGACGACCGGATTCTGGGAAGAACCACCGGTGTTCTTCGCGACCCGGTTGGTTCTTACCGACCCCATTCTGACACAGTAATTGACCCGCCTTTGATCCTCATTTTCCCAAGTTCCTTTACTGAAAACTGTTTGTGCAATTTTATTTTAAAAATAATTCAATTAATTCTTTTTTTTAATTCCAAAATTCATTTTTAAATTCAAAATTTATTTAGTTAATTATTTTAAATAATTAACTAAATTATTTTAATTCAAGAAAATAATCTTTATTATTTTCAAAAATCAAAATTTGATTTAATTATTTATAATTTATTTTAATTAAATTTTTTATGGATTTAATCCATTTAATTAATAAATTTTATCAATAAATAGTTAAATAAAATGTAATTATTTATAAATTAGCCAAATAATGATTTAAAAATTATTTTTAAGCTTTTAAAATTTATATAAAGATATTTAAAATTCAATTAATATTATTATTAATTGAATTATTCTCAGTTTATATATAATAAATCAACCATTCGTCCGTTTAATACGAAACGAACGCCTCTAGACTCAGAAAAATATTTCGCTTCTATTCAAAATATTTTCGAGACCTAAATTCTTTTATATCAAAAGGGCGTTTATTTTATGAATCATTCTGAGTGAGTAATTGATCGATAAAATACTTTTTTTGACCCGATTTCAATTTTTAACGTATTGAGACCTATCTTTTGACGATTCAACTTATGTGCTTCATGAATTATGTGATTATGTGTTATATGAATAATATGATTACATGTCTCATGTTTACGTGTTATATGGATAATGAGTCAACTTGTCTTTTAAAACATTATCTGATTAAAGATGATCATTGTCTATTATTATCGTGCGGGGTAGACGTTAAGGATAAACGTATAGACGAGACAATTATATATTATCAGTTCATTGAATGGTATCATTTATGATAGATACACATAGTTCGAGGCATTCAAAGCCAGACAGAGATTGTAAAAGTAAAGCCTGATTACGTGTAGTAACGAAATGAGTGGATTCAGAATAGAGATAGACCTGAAATGGTGATTGACATGAAAGGTCAAGTAGCCTGTCAAAGGAAATACAGATACATCAAGACTGAGTAATATGGCAGATAGTTAAAGATCAGAGGGTTACCAATTGAGGCATGTATTCCTACACTTTCTTCTAAAAAACTATAAATATTTCTTTTTTCCTATTCTAAGTTCTGAGTATTTAAATGTTTTTTTATTTCGCTACAATTACTCTTATTTATGCCAGTGCTTTTTTGATCTTGTTCCTTGATTATCGATTGATCTCTTGAGCAAATACCCATTAGTTCGGGTTATTTGCGAACCCAGAATCGGGATGTTTTGAAATCAAAGTGATTTGACATCAAAATACTCTACGGACTGGATGGTTAAGATGAGGGCCAAGAATGAGCTGGACCCTAAGGGCCAGAGTTGGTTGGTCCCTTGATTAATAGGCCATAGTTTCCTGGGTACCCCATATGTTGGTTGGGTCTATACAGTTGGGTATAGATCTGCATTATATCCTGACTGATCAGTAGGTTATAATGCATATATTGGTTTCTAGTGTCCAGACTAATTTATTATTGATCGCCATTAGTGACATTCCTTCTTGAATAGTTTATGATTACAAAATCAAACAAAAATTTGATTCAAAGGTATGAAACATTGAAACGTTCACTGTTCTTTTTCAGAAAAATGTGATTTATGACTAAAGGCCAATGAGGGCTGATGTTTTGTTCGCTCAACTATTTTAAATAAATAAAGATGTTTTGAAATCATTCAACAATCGTTTCCAGAAGTTTCTTTGATCTGATACATGGAAACCATTTATGATACTTGTTGGGCATTTTTGGCTCACTTTTGCTTTGTAAATTCTTATTTCTTTCAGTATCAAATGGGGAGAGGAGAGAATAACTTTTAAAAGACAGCAAAAGTGGAAAAATTCCAGCTGGAGGAATTTGGAGGTGTCAGGGAGAATAATATGAGGAAGTTAGTAAAGAGGTAATGAAATTATAGTTTGTTATTGTGATTTTAGAAGGTTAGATTCTTGTTTCGTACCATAACCTGTAAGCGATCCGGAATAATGAGAGGTTATCAGTATAATTTTTTAATATACATGTTTATATTATTTAACGTTGTTTAGTGACACCCAATCCTGACCCCGGATTTGGGGGTGTTATAGTTGGCTGACCGTTCTATTACATATCTGCGAGGTATTGTGGAGGATGTCTTGGTCAAGGTGGATAAACTCATCTTCCCTGCTGATTTTGTAATTCTTGATTTCGAGGAGGATAAGAAGATTCCCATAATCTTGGGAAGACCTTTCTTGGCTACTGGCCTAACCTTGATAGATATGCAGAAAGATGAGCTCACCATGCGAGTGATGGATTAGGATGTAACTTTTAATGTGTTCAATGCCATGAAATTTCCTACGGAAAATGAGGAGTGTTTTAAGGTGGAGATGGTCAATTCTGTGGTAAATTCTGAACTCGATCGATTGCTAAGGTCTGATGCCTTTGAAAAAGCCTTGTTGGGGAATTCCGATAGTGAAGATGATGAATGTGAAGAGCACTTGCAATATTTGAATGCTTCTCCATGGAAGCGAAAGATGGATATGCCTTTTGAATATCTTGGATTGGAGGAGCTGAACAAAGCTCTTAAGAACCTCAAGCCATCTGTTGAGGAAGCTCCTACTCTTGAGCTTAAGCCTTTACCTGAATATTTGAAGTTTGCATTTTTAGGTGATGCATCTACTTTGCCTGTTATTATTGCATCTGACCTTTCAGGTAGCGACGAGGAGAAGCTTTTGAGAATTCTTAGAGAATTCAAATCGGCAATTGGTTGGACTATAACAGATATTAAGGGAATCAGCCCTTGGTATTGCATGCACAAAATTCTGCTAGAGCCGGGAAGCAAGCCTACTGTGGAGCAACAAAGAAGGCTAAATTCGATCATGAAAGAGGTTGTGAAGAAGGAAATCCTCAAGTGGTTAGATACAGGGATCATCTATCCTATTTCTGACAGTTCATGGGTGAGCCCAGTTTAGTATGTGCCAAAGAAATGAGGTATCACTGTGATAGAAAATGAGAAGAATGAGCTTATTCCTACACGAACAGTCACGGGGTGGAGAGTTTTCATGGATTATAGAAAGCTAAACAAGGCTATAAGGAAGGATCACTTCCCTCTTCCTTTCATTGATCAGATGCTTGATAGATTGGCAGGGCATGATTACTATTGTCTTCAGGATGGCTATTCGGGGTATAATCAGATTTGTATCGCTCTAGAAGATCAAGAAAAGAATACATTCACATGTCCTTTTGGTACTTTTGCATTCTGGAGAGTTTCTTTTGGGCTATGTGGAGCACCGACCATATTTCAGAGATGCATGATAGCTATCTTCTCTGATATGATTGGTCAGAATGTGGAGGTGTTCATGGACGATTTCTATGTGTTTGATGATTCATTTGATGAGTATTTGCAGAATCTTGGAGACGTTCTCAAGAGGTGTGTTGAGACCAATTTGGTTCTCAATTGGGAGAAATGTCACTTTATGGTGCGATGGGGCATTATTTTTGGGCACAAGGTCTCTAGTAAGGGTCTTGAGGTGGACAAATCCAAAGTGGGGGTCATCGAAAATCTTCCACTACCAATTTCTATTATGGGAGTTCACAGTTTTCTTGGTCATGCGGGCTTCTACAGGCGGTTCATCAAGGACTTCTAAAAAATTTCTAACCTTTGTGCAATCTTCTAGGAGAAGGATGTCCCGTTTAAGTTTGATGATGAGTGCGTGGCTACTTTTGAGTTCTTAAAAAAGAGTTTAATCATGGCACCTGTCATAACTACACCTGTCATAACTACACCTGATTGGATTGAACCGTTTGAGATGATGTGCGATGCAAGTGACTATGCAGTTGGAGTAGTTCTTGGGCAAAGAAGGAACAACATATTTCATGTAGTCTACTATGCTAGTAAGACTCTTAATGTGCTCAACTGAGCTACACTACTACGGAGAAAGAACTTTTGGCTACCGTCTATGGTTTTGAGAAATTTCGATCTTATCTGCTTGGGACAAAGGTTATAGTTTTCACTGATCACGCTGCCATTCGATATATCGTCTCGAAGGACTCGAAGGACTCGAAGCCTAGATTGATTAGATGGGTTCTTTTACTCCAGGGGTTTGAATTAAAGATCAAGGACAGAAAAGGAACTGAAAATCAAGTCGTTGATCATCTCTTGCATTTAGAGGATCCAATTGCAACTTCACTGGATAAGACAGTAATAAATGAGTCTTTTCCCGATGAGTAGCTGTTTCGAGTGCAAGAGAAAGAATCGTGGTTTGTAGACATTGTGAACTACCTTGTGAGTAATATCATGCCTCCCGACTTGTCATACACTCAAAGGAAGAAGTTTTTGCATGAAATGAAGTGGTATATGTGGGATGAGCCGTTTCTTTTTCGACAAGGAGCTGACCAAATAATCAGGAGATGTATTCCTTATAGAAAAACAGGCGGATCTTGCGAGATTGCCACTCAATGGCTTATGGAGGACATTATGGTAGAGAAAAGATAGTAGCTCGTATTCTTTAAGCAGGTTTCTTTTAGCCGACCAAGTTTAAAGATGTTCATCAGTTTGTTTTGAAATATGATCAATGTCAACGTGTGGGTAATATATCAAAGAGGGATGAGATGCCTCTTAATGTGCTTCCTAGGTTGAAGTCTTCGATGTTTGGGGAATTGACATCATGGGGCCATTTCTCTTATCTTGTAACAATCAGTATATCTTGTTGGCAGTTGATTATGTGTCGAAATGGGTTGAAGTTAAGGTGTTGCCAACAAACGATGCGAAAGTAGTGCTTAATTTTCTTCACAAGCAGATATTTACAAGATTTGGAACTCCAAGAGTCATAATCAGTGATGAGGGGTCGCATTTTTGCAATCGCAAGTTCACTGCTATGATGCAAAGGTATAATATGAATCATCGCATTTCTATGACTTATCATCCTCAGATGAATGGTCAAGCTGAGGTATCTGACAGAGTGATCAAGCATAATGTAGAGAAAGTTGTGTGTCCATCAAGGAAAGATTGGTCTTTGAAGCTTGATGAAGCTGTTTGGACGCATAGAACAACATACAAGACTCCATTGGGAATATCTACATTTCGGTTGGATTATGGTAAGAGGTGTCATTTGCCGGTAGAGCTAGAGCATAAAGCGTATTGGGCTTTGAAGAAGTTGAATCTGGACTTGGATGCAGCTGAAAAGAAGAGGATGCTTCAATTGAATGAACTCAACGAGTTTCGACTTCAAGCATATGAAAATAACGAAATGTATAAGGAGAAAGTCAAGAGGTGGCATGATAGGGGTCTAGTGCTTAAATCATTTATGTCGGGGCAACAAGTTCTTTTGATTAACTCTTGTCTCCGTCTTTTTCTTGGAAAGTTGAAGTCGAGGTGGTCAGGGCCATTTGTTGTCAAAACTGTGTTTCCACATGGAGCAGTAGAGATTTTTGAGAATGATCTGGGCCAAGCATTCAAGATAAATGGTCAAAGGTTGAAGCATTACTATGGTGACACGGCAAACCGCGAGGTGGTTAGTACCATTCTATTGTCTGTCTGATCTCGCATTTCTACGTCGAGCTAACGACGTAAAACAAGCGCTTCTTGGGAGGCAACCCAAGTTTGTTGTACATTAGTAGGTAGAGGAAGCAAGAAGAAAAGAGAAAAACACAAAAAAAAAATCAAAAAAATATAAAATTTCATGGCCAACTTCAGAAGCTGAGTGCGCCCGCACTGATCTAGCGCACGCCCGCACTGGAATTTCAGAAACCAAGCGCGCCCGCGCTGGTCTAGGGCGCGGTCGCGCCAAGGTCCCGATTCAGAAAAAGGGGCAGTTTGTGACGAGAAAATCGGGGACTTCTTTTAAAAATCAATTTCTACCCGAATTTTACTCTTCCACATCCCAAATTTCCCACTCCAAATCAAACCCATTATTCCCACTATTCCCATAATCAATTTCTTCTATATCTAATTCTCTTCTCACCTCCTATATATACATACACTTACACACAAACTTCTTCACCACTTCTCAAATTCACAAACACAATTCTCTCTCAAACATTTATCTTTTATTCTTTCTTATTCAATCCCAATGGCACCCAATAGACAAAGAACTCAAGTCAGCATTAGCACCACTGATTCTTCGAGTGTAGGTGGTGTGAGGCCGAGGTTTTCAACTCCCGAGGCTGAAGTGGAGTATACGAGGATTCTCTCGAAGCCTATAGCAAAGGAGCGAGGTTTTCTGCCATCGGGGAAGGATGGTAAGTTATTGGAGATGATCTTGGAGATGGGTTGGGTTACTTTTTGTGAGGCACCTGCTGTTGTGCCCATGAGTGTTGTTCGAGAGTTTTATGCTAATGCTAAGGCGGAGAAGAACGGTTTCACTGTGGTTAGGGGGATGACGGTGGAGTACAGTGCAGATGCAATAAGGAGGGTGATTAAGCAACCCGCGAGGAAACCCGGTCAGAACACCTGGAACGCTAAGACTCCGGAGGACTTTGATTTGGATTTGATAGTTGCTACTCTTTGTGTTCCTGAGACTCATTGGAAGTTCAAGAGGGGCACGACTGATTATTCCACTTTCCCTGCTTCGAGCATGAACATGTTTGCTCGTGCATGGAATGCGTTTATCTGTGGTAACATCATGCCATCTTCTCATGTGCATGATGTGACTGTGGAGCATGTACGGCTGTTGTGAGGTATTCTGCAGGGTGACTATGTGGACCTTGGTAAGGTTATTCACCAATGTATTATAAGGTTTTTGTGAGGGAGTACTATGGGATCCATACCCTATGCGTCCATCATGACGAAGTTGTGTGCGGTAGTTCTTGTCAGTTGGGCCGCACATGAGCAACTTCAGCTTCCTAGTTTTGCTATCGATAGTTTGACTATATTGAATATGGTGGAGTGGTACGGTGGTAAGCACGATCCTAAGGGGCTTGGTTATTCATATGATCTTCTTCTGGGCAAACGACCAGCTGATCAAACATTTGTCGTTGGGTCAAAGTATGCCCGTGAGGCAGGTTGGAGAGCTCAGTTGGGCGAGGAGGCTGGTCCATCACAGCAGGAGCAGGAGAAAGCATGAGCTGATGTTGAGTTGGTATAAGCATAACACAGTATAGGCATCTAGTGAGGAGGATGGATGCGATGCATGACATCCATAGTCGATTTACACGTGTTCTCACCCAGGCACTAGGAACTGCATTCAGAGCCACAGGAGTTGACATCCAGTGGCCAGTATTTGGTGAGGACTCCATGTATTCACCTCCATACACGCCTGAAACTTCACCCATTGGGGGTGAGGATCCTGATTCGGAGTAGGTATGCCTGATTCCTTACTATTACCTTAACTGAGAACGGTGAAAATTTTAAGTTTGGGGGTAGTAGTTGAAGGAATATGTTTTGTGTGAGTCGCATTAGTTTGCATATTCATGATAGTTTAGTGCATATAGTTGCATATTTTTCCATGTAGTTTTTTTTAATTTGGTAGATTTATGATAGCTTGTTCATATAGTTCATGCATTTGCATAATAACATGATCCCTTAGATGATTTTTCCGATTGATTTGTGATATTGATGCTAGTGTAGTGATGTCGTATTTATTGATGTTAAGTCTTGTCGAATTAATTTGCATGCTAGAGATAATTGTATTTCACTAAGTCTTATAGGTTGCTTGAGTGCTAGATCATGGTCATGGTTTGTTTGTTTGTTGAGGTTTAATCGCTTGTTTATATTTAGAATTTAGGATATTCTCTTAATGATAAAATAACATGGATTTTTAAAAACTGGAGAAAATTGGATTTCATTGCTAGTTGTTGTGGCTAGGTGTCAAATGGCTAGTAGCCAGCTCATTTAATATGAGTAGTCTAAGGTTGAACGAGATGGAGCGAAACGCACTCGTTCAGAAATTTGTGAAAAAAGAAAAAAAAAGAGAAAAAAGAAAAAAAATAAGTGTTAAGTATAATTGATCATGAGTGGGCTCTTTAGTACTTGAGTTATTAAGTTCTTAGGGGACTTTATGCCTACTGACCTAAGGCTTTTACGGTCTGAGATCCGCTAACCTAACGCTCGTTACATGGGTACTATTGTATAAGTCTTTTGTGGATCTCAATCATTGCACGGTCAAATAAGCATACTGGTGTTATTTATGTGTTCTGAATAAAAGTGTGAATCCATGTAAAACTCCAATATAATAATTGAAGTGTTATAAGTTATTTTGAGTCTAGCTTTTATTTTATTTATAACCTTGCAATTACTTTGATGATTAGTGAGTCATGATTATTGAGCTAGTAGCGATAGTATATTTGTAAGAATTTGCACGCACGCACGTCTCTGGTTTATAAGTTGATTTGTAAGGTTTGATTGATCTTTATGTGAATGACTGCATTTGTTGAGATGTTACTTGTTGATTGGTTTAGTTATTCTATTGGGGATCGTTGCATTCATTTAGTTCCAATCATGCATTTTTATTTCTTATTCTTTGAGTATGTTTATGCTTGAGGACAAGCATCGATTCAAGTTTGGGGGTATGTTGAGTGGCATTTGTGACACTTTATAATGCTCCATTTAGCTTTGAATTGGTATATTTGTACTCAAGTTGTTGGTGTTTTAATGTGTTTTCTAGTGTTTTTACATTTCAGGCATAAATTCAGGATTCGGGTGAATTGGCATTTATTTGATGCTAATATGGTGTTAGGATGGTGTCCATGGAATAAAGGCTCGTGAAGACCAACTCGTTGCAGCAATAAAAGAAGGCAATTCCAGTTTTTCAAGAAGACCGGCGCGCCCGCGTTGTGCTAGCGCGCGCCCGCGCCAGAGAAACAGAATGTTAGCGCGCCCGCGATGGTGAAGCATGCGGTTGCGCCAGGTCAGGAATCCAGTCTCCTGTTTCAATTAGAAGACTGTTTTTCTGGGCTTTTGGCTTAATTGGGATGCTATTTAAAGATAATAAAAAAGACGTTTTTTTATAACGGAGCTTAAGGAGAAGACGACAAGAAGACCTATAGCACAATTCAACGAAGGCGAAGAAGATCTAGTTTATTCTTGTGAATTTTTGTTCTAAGTTGTAATCTTGGATGCTCGTTTCTTATTTTGTCGAACCTAATACTCTGGATTACGTACCTTGTTTATTATTTGTTTATAAAGACTACGTTTATTATACCATGCTTTCATCGGAACCCACATTGATGATGAGTCTGATTATGGGCTAATCATTATCGTGGGGTTCAAGCAGATTTATTTATGGATTTCTTTAGTTAAATTGTTTTGATGCCTTAGTGTGTGGTGATTGTATGATAACCTAGTATTGGTTGTGCTTATTCATCTTATGAGCGTCGCAAACTTATAAGATAGCGTGTTAATTCTTAATGAAGCGACAGTGAATTTAAGGATTTAGAACTTGCCATGCTAGCATAGGTTCATGTGTTATTGTTATGCATGATTCATAGGTCATTTTAACCATCTTACTTGCCCTATGTAATCACGATAGATAACTTGTGCATTAAACCGTTATGTTGTCAAATTCTATAGAAATATAGGGTCTCAATATAATTGGTATATATTCAGCTTCTATCTCTTTTGTGGATGTCTGGTAGTACGGTATTCGTACAACGAAAGTTGGCATTTATCCGTTTTGTGTTATCTGATTAGTGTCATCACCATTACATGCTAAGGTTAAGAAAGAAAAGGCCATTGAATGAAGTATTTAATGAAGTTAGAATCCCATGTTTGTGTCACATATTATTCAACTTTCTTTAATCTCTTTAGTTAATGTTCTCTAGTATAATTCTCAATAGTTAATCGTAGTATAATCAAAACCCAAATCGTTATTCGTCTTAGCATTGAATAATAGACATATCATTGTTCTATAAGTTCATAAATTACATAGTTAATTTAACCAGTCTCTGTGGGAATGAACTAGAAATAATTCTATATTACTTACGATCGCGTATACTTGCGTGAAGTATTAGCGCGTGCTTGGCGACTAACAGTTTTTTATAACCTCAGATAATTTCTTTTTCAATTGTCTTTTAGCCAAAAGTCCTATATTTTTTTCTTTCTTAATAGCCTTAATGGTTTCCTTGTTTTCCTTTCTTTGAGTTTTATCATTTACTACCTTTTCTTGGGATGCTGAGGTTGAACCCTTCTCAAAGGTAGATTTGGGTTCATCAGCTTCTGAGGAGAGAAACTTAATAGGAGTCTTAAGGGTAATTTTATTTTCAGTGTCAACATCCTTAGCTCCATCTACATAACCAAGACATTCTTTCTGGTTATTCTTAGAAATCATTTTATGAACCTTTTTTCCTGAAGCGGTCCAGCCTTTAAGGGGTTTCCTCTCAATTTCTAATTCATTTTCTAACATACTATACTTAGCTTCTAGTATCTTTGCTATATGTTTATCTTTCTCACATTCTTTTTGAATTTCAATCTGATTTACTAAGTCAGACTCCAACTGATCATTCCTAGATTTTAAGACTTCATTTTCAGTTAACAGTCTACTGTTCTCTAGAATCTTATTTTTAAAATTTCTATGGAGAGACTTAAGAATAGATTTCAATTCAGATATATCTTCAGTATCAAGAGAGAGGAAGGAAGTTGATACCATAGAATTAGAGGAAGCAGGGGTATCAAAATTAGTTATCAGTGAATAGCATGTTTCTTCATTTTCAGAATCAGCGGAATCCATCCAATCCTTGCTTGATGTATTCAAGGCTTTGTTCTTCCCTTTGTCATGCTTTATCTTTTTGCATTCTATAGGAAAGTGACCAGGTTCATCATAGTTGTAGCACTTGATTTTTGATCTGTCGACTTTTCTAGCTTTAGAGTCCTTTCCTTTCCTTCTTCCAAACGACGTCCTTTCTCCTCCGATAAACTTCTTCCTGAAGCTTCTTTTCTTTTGAGACTTCCCGAACAGCATTCTCTTGAAGTCCTTAACTAGCAATGCAGCCATTTGCATGACATCAGAATCTGTCACGTACTTATTAGTTTCAGAATCAGTATCATCATCAGGATTTGATGATGAATCATCAGTATCTGATTCTGGCATATTGTTCTCTTTCCTTGCAACTTCATCCGACCTGTCTTTTGAAGCTTTAGCATTCACCTTCAAAGCAAATGATTTTCCCTTGTTACTTTTCCAATCTTTCCTTTGTTGAACTTCCAAATCATGAGTTCTTAACATGCCATAGTTTCATCCAGAGTGACTATTTCCAAATCATACTGATGTCGTATAATTGAAGTCTGAGTCTCCCATTCCTCATTTAAAGCTCTCATAAACTTGGTGTTTGAATCTTCCAGAGTGTACACCTTTCCTACCAAAGATAGATTGTTAAGCAGAGTGAGAAACCTGTCATAGATGTCGGTGAGACTTTCATCAGACTTGGCCTCAAAGTGTTCATATTCTTTAATTAGAACAACCCTTATGTTCTTCTTGATGGCCATGGTTATTTGACATTGAGTCTCAAGGGCATCCCAGATTTCCTTGGCAGTCTTGTAGGCTATAACCCTATTTGACATCACAGAGTCAAGATTGTTAT
Organism: Apium graveolens; assembly: GCF_009905375.1. Taxonomy (NCBI): domain Eukaryota; kingdom Viridiplantae; phylum Streptophyta; class Magnoliopsida; order Apiales; family Apiaceae; genus Apium; species Apium graveolens. The sequence goes on along the minus strand of NC_133655.1, from coordinate 189,911,682 downwards.
GCAAAATATTTCTTACCTTTGCATCCTTCAGCACAACAACTTTCTCTTCTGGTGTCCACTCACTATTCTCCTTCAACTAAAGGTGTTCAGCAACAGTAGGAGTTGTAGGCACCAATTTTCTTGGCTTGTAAGGTCCATCATTGATTACGTCGAGATAGTCTGGATCTATAGCTTCCAAGTGCATAAGCATCTTCACCTTCCATGTAGGATATTCAGTATTTTTCAGAATGGGGATTTTAATACTTTCATACTTGTTCAGAGACATGTTTAGATCGTTTCTGATTGTAAATTTATCAGTTTGCTCTAATACCAATTATTGCCCAGTAATAGTACAATTGTTTAAGGGGGGTTGGATATAATTGTATAAATGCTTCAAACAAGTATAAAAATATAACAGTTCTTTATATTTCTGATAAAAATTGTTACAAACTCTCTCAAGAAATACTGATGTTCTTGAGAGCTGCTAGATCATATGGTACTCGAGTTTTTTCACTATATGACGACCTAAATTATGTTTATATAATACACAGATGCTACAAATCAATCTAAGATATGCATTATCAATTACTAACAGAAAATGATACATATCTTTAACTAAATACATAAAGTTCTATCACTCATAACGTAACAGATATCCATCCCTCAAAATAAGGAACAAAATCAATCTTCATAATAAACTGCCTTCAGATGTTGATGACATGCAAATACTGATGATGCATCAAATTCTGATGACACATCAAATACTGATGACATCTAAAAGGCAGTCAGATCCTGAGCTTCTTCTGATCATTGAGAATCAGCACATAACAGTTTGTTTATTTGATTGCTTGTATTAGATTTTGGGAGATTCACACTTCGTTTTGGTATAGGATTTGCATATGTCTGATTTAATATTGGATAAAATCAATTTCGACATATTTCTTTAATCAAATTTATGTTTGTGTTTTCGATTCTGGGTTGATATGGTTAGGATTAGTAGATTGTACATTTTCTGGGCTTCATTTTCGTACCTAATTCGTCAATTTTAATTAAGAAACACATGAAATCGGATTGTGGCTGGAGTTCGCCGACGTTCTTCGAGGTTTGTGATCAGAATATGAAATTCCGAGATGTTATTGTGTTATTCTTGTAGATTCTGAGCAGCTGGGTTGTTAGGGAAGTGTTTGGCTTCGAAACGGAGCCGATTGGAGCGATTTCTGGGATTGGTTTGTGGCTTGTCGGAGAATGGCGATGGTCGCCGGTTTCTGGGTCCATCCCTAGATTCCGGCCACCTTCATCCATTTTCC